>NW_027611965.1:0-65607 GCF_964261635.1 Lissotriton helveticus
GGTCCGGGGTCATCGTTTTTCATCAGAAAATTGATTTTTTGGACTCTACCAAAAATTATTCAAAATGTTATTTGGATCGGGCCTCATGTTGAATAACCAGTTTTTAAACCCTCACAGTGACCAAAATTGCAATTTTTACAGAGTTTTGCTTACTCAAAAGCTGCAATTTTGACCAATTTCAGGCACAGAAATGACTTTAAACACACTTATTTTAGTTGAAAAAGTAATAATTCACATCCAACAGTCATTTAAAGTCAAAAGATTAAATGTTAAATTTTCATCAATATTGACCACTTTTTTGAACGTTCGACTGGTCCGGGGTCGTCGTTTTTCATCAGAAAATTGATTTTTTGGACTCTACCAAAAATGATTCAAAATGTCATTTGGATCGGGCCTCATGTTGAATAACCACTTTTTAAACCCTCACAGTGACCAAAATTGCCATTTTTACAGATTTTGCTTACTCAAAAGCTTCAATTTTACCCAATTTCAGGCACAGAAATGACTTTAAACACACCTATTTTAGTTGAAAAAGTAATAATTCACATCCAACCATCATTTAAAGTCAAAAGATTAAATGTTAAAATTTCATCAATATTGACCCCTTTTTTTAACGTTCGACAGGTCCGGGGTCATCGTTTTTCATCAGAAAATTGATTTTTTGGACTCTACCAAAAATGATTCAAAATGTCATTTGGATCGGGCCTCATGTTGAATAACCAGTTTTTAAACCCTCACAGTGACCAAAATTGCAATTTTTACAGAGTTTTGCTTACTCAAAAGCTTCAATTTTGACCAATTTCAGGCACAGAAATGACTTTAAACACACTTATTTTAGTTGAAAAAGAAATAATTCACATCCAACAGTCATTTAAAGTCAAAAGATTAAATGTTAAATTTTCATCAATATTGACCAGTTTTTTGAACGTTCGACTGGTCCGGGGTCATCGTTTTTCATCAGAAAATTGATTTTTTGGACTCTACTAAAAATTATTCAAAATGTCATTTGGATCGGGCCTCATGTTGAATAACCACTTTTTAAACCCTCACAGTGACCAAAATTGCCATTTTTACAGAGTTTTGCTTACTCAAAAGCTATAATTTTAACCAATTTCAGGCACAGAAATGACTTTAAACACACTTATTTTAGTTGAAAAAGTAATAATTCACATCCAACCATCATTTAAAGTCAAAAGATTAAATGTTAAAATTTCATCAATATTGATTACTTTTTTGAACGTTCGACTAGTCCGGGGTCATCGTTTTTCATCAGAAAATTGATTTTTTAGGACTCTACGAAAAATGATTCAAAATGTCATTTGAATCGGGCCTCATGTTGAATAACCAGTTTTTAAACCCTCACAGTGACCAAAATTGCAATTTTTACAGAGTTTTGCTTACTCAAAAGCTGCAATTTTGACCAATTTCAGGCACAGAAATGACTTTAAACACACTTATTTTAGTTGAAAAAGTAATAATTCACATCCAACAGTCATTTAAAGTCAAAAGATTAAATGTTAAATTTTCATCAATATTGACCACTTTTTTGAACGTTCGACAGGTCCGGGGTCATCGTTTTTCATCAGAAAATTGATTTTTTGGACTCTACCAAAAATTATTCAAAATGTTATTTGGATCGGGCCTCATGTTGAATAACCAGTTTTTAAACCCTCACAGTGACCAAAATTGCAATTTTTACAGAGTTTTGCTTACTCAAAAGCTTCAATTTTGACCAATTTCAGGCACAGAAATGACTTTAAACACACTTATTTTAGTTGAAAAAGTAATAATTCACATCCAACCATCATTTAAAGTCAAAAGATTAAATGTTAAAATTTCATCAATATTGACCACTTTTTTGAACGTTCGACTAGTCCGGGGTCATCGTTTTTCATCAGAAAATTGATTTTTTAGGACTCTACGAAAAATGATTCAAAATGTCATTTGAATCGGGCCTCATGTTGAATAACCAGTTTTTAAACCCTCACAGTGACCAAAATTGCAATTTTTACAGAGTTTTGCTTACTCAAAAGCTGCAATTTTGACCAATTTCAGGCACAGAAATGACTTTAAACACACTTATTTTAGTTGAAAAAGTAATAATTCACATCCAACAGTCATTTAAAGTCAAAAGATTAAATGTTAAATTTTCATCAATATTGACCACTTTTTTGAACGTTCGACTGGTCCGGGGTCGTCGTTTTTCATCAGAAAATTGATTTTTTGGACTCTACCAAAAATGATTCAAAATGTCATTTGGATCGGGCCTCATGTTGAATAACCACTTTTTAAACCCTCACAGTGACCAAAATTGCCATTTTTACAGATTTTGCTTACTCAAAAGCTTCAATTTTAACCAATTTCAGGCACAGAAATGACTTTAAACACACCTATTTTAGTTGAAAAAGTAATAATTCACATCCAACCATCATTTAAAGTCAAAAGATTAAATGTTAAAATTTCATCAATATTGACCCCTTTTTTTAACGTTCGACAGGTCCGGGGTCATCGTTTTTCATCAGAAAATTGATTTTTTGGACTCTACTAAAAATTATTCAAAATGTCATTTGGATCGGGCCTCATGTTGAATAACCACTTTTTAAACCCTCACAGTGACCAAAATTGCCATTTTTACAGAGTTTTGCTTACTCAAAAGCTATAATTTTAACCAATTTCAGGCACAGAAATGACTTTAAACACACTTATTTTAGTTGAAAAAGTAATAATTCACATCCAACCATCATTTAAAGTCAAAAGATTAAATGTTAAAATTTCATCAATATTGACCACTTTTTTGAACGTTCGACTAGTCCGGGGTCATCGTTTTTCATCAGAAAATTGATTTTTTAGGACTCTACGAAAAATGATTCAAAATGTCATTTGAATCGGGCCTCATGTTGAATAACCAGTTTTTAAACCCTCACAGTGACCAAAATTGCAATTTTTACAGAGTTTTGCTTACTCAAAAGCTGCAATTTTGACCAATTTCAGGCACAGAAATGACTTTAAACACACTTATTTTAGTTGAAAAAGTAATAATTCACATCCAACAGTCATTTAAAGTCAAAAGATTAAATGTTAAATTTTCATCAATATTGACCACTTTTTTGAACGTTCGACAGGTCCGGGGTCATCGTTTTTCATCAGAAAATTGATTTTTTGGACTCTACCAAAAATTATTCAAAATGTTATTTGGATCGGGCCTCATGTTGAATAACCAGTTTTTAAACCCTCACAGTGACCAAAATTGCAATTTTTACAGAGTTTTGCTTACTCAAAAGCTGCAATTTTGACCAATTTCAGGCACAGAAATGACTTTAAACACACTTATTTTAGTTGAAAAAGTAATAATTCACATCCAACAGTCATTTAAAGTCAAAAGATTAAATGTTAAATTTTCATCAATATTGACCACTTTTTTGAACGTTCTACTGGTCCGGGGTCGTCGTTTTTCATCAGAAAATTGATTTTTTGGACTCTACCAAAAATGATTCAAAATGTCATTTGGATCGGGCCTCATGTTGAATAACCACTTTTTAAACCCTCACAGTGACCAAAATTGCCATTTTTACAGATTTTGCTTACTCAAAAGCTTCAATTTTACCCAATTTCAGGCACAGAAATGACTTTAAACACACCTATTTTAGTTGAAAAAGTAATAATTCACATCCAACCATCATTTAAAGTCAAAAGATTAAATGTTAAAATTTCATCAATATTGACCCCTTTTTTTAACGTTCGACAGGTCCGGGGTCATCGTTTTTCATCAGAAAATTGATTTTTTGGACTCTACCAAAAATGATTCAAAATGTCATTTGGATCGGGCCTCATGTTGAATAACCAGTTTTTAAACCCTCACAGTGACCAAAATTGCAATTTTTACAGAGTTTTGCTTACTCAAAAGCTTCAATTTTGACCAATTTCAGGCACAGAAATGACTTTAAACACACTTATTTTAGTTGAAAAAGAAATAATTCACATCCAACAGTCATTTAAAGTCAAAAGATTAAATGTTAAATTTTCATCAATATTGACCAGTTTTTTGAACGTTCGACTGGTCCGGGGTCATCGTTTTTCATCAGAAAATTGATTTTTTGGACTCTACTAAAAATTATTCAAAATGTCATTTGGATCGGGCCTCATGTTGAATAACCACTTTTTAAACCCTCACAGTGACCAAAATTGCCATTTTTACAGAGTTTTGCTTACTCAAAAGCTATAATTTTAACCAATTTCAGGCACAGAAATGACTTTAAACACACTTATTTTAGTTGAAAAAGTAATAATTCACATCCAACCATCATTTAAAGTCAAAAGATTAAATGTTAAAATTTCATCAATATTGACCACTTTTTTGAACGTTCGACTAGTCCGGGGTCATCGTTTTTCATCAGAAAATTGATTTTTTAGGACTCTACGAAAAATGATTCAAAATGTCATTTGAATCGGGCCTCATGTTGAATAACCAGTTTTTAAACCCTCACAGTGACCAAAATTGCAATTTTTACAGAGTTTTGCTTACTCAAAAGCTGCAATTTTGACCAATTTCAGGCACAGAAATGACTTTAAACACACTTATTTTAGTTGAAAAAGTAATAATTCACATCCAACAGTCATTTAAAGTCAAAAGATTAAATGTTAAATTTTCATCAATATTGACCACTTTTTTGAACGTTCGACAGGTCCGGGGTCATCGTTTTTCATCAGAAAATTGATTTTTTGGACTCTACCAAAAATTATTCAAAATGTTATTTGGATCGGGCCTCATGTTGAATAACCAGTTTTTAAACCCTCACAGTGACCAAAATTGCAATTTTTACAGAGTTTTGCTTACTCAAAAGCTTCAATTTTGACCAATTTCAGGCACAGAAATGACTTTAAACACACTTATTTTAGTTGAAAAAGTAATAATTCACATCCAACCATCATTTAAAGTCAAAAGATTAAATGTTAAAATTTCATCAATATTGACCACTTTTTTGAACGTTCGACTAGTCCGGGGTCATCGTTTTTCATCAGAAAATTGATTTTTTAGGACTCTACGAAAAATGATTCAAAATGTCATTTGAATCGGGCCTCATGTTGAATAACGAGTTTTTAAACCCTCACAGTGACCAAAATTGCAATTTTTACAGAGTTTTGCTTACTCAAAAGCTGCAATTTTGACCAATTTCAGGCACAGAAATGACTTTAAACACACTTATTTTAGTTGAAAAAGTAATAATTCACATCCAACAGTCATTTAAAGTCAAAAGATTAAATGTTAAATTTTCATCAATATTGACCACTTTTTTGAACGTTCGACTGGTCCGGGGTCGTCGTTTTTCATCAGAAAATTGATTTTTTGGACTCTACCAAAAATGATTCAAAATGTCATTTGGATCGGGCCTCATGTTGAATAACCACTTTTTAAACCCTCACAGTGACCAAAATTGCCATTTTTACAGATTTTGCTTACTCAAAAGCTTCAATTTTAACCAATTTCAGGCACAGAAATGACTTTAAACACACCTATTTTAGTTGAAAAAGTAATAATTCACATCCAACCATCATTTAAAGTCAAAAGATTAAATGTTAAAATTTCATCAATATTGACCCCTTTTTTTAACGTTCGACAGGTCCGGGGTCATCGTTTTTCATCAGAAAATTGATTTTTTGGACTCTATCAAAAATTATTCAAAATGTTATTTGGATCGGGCCTCATGTTGAATAACCACTTTTTAAACCCTCACAGTGACCAAAATTGCAATTTTTACAGAGTTTTGCTTACTCAAAAGCTTCAATTTTGACCAATTTCAGGCACAGAAATGACTTTAAACACACTTATTTTAGTTGAAAAAGAAATAATTCACATCCAACAGTCATTTAAAGTCAAAAGATTAAATGTTAAATTTTCATCAATATTGACCAGTTTTTTGAACGTTCGACTGGTCCGGGGTCATCGTTTTTCATCAGAAAATTGATTTTTTGGACTCTACTAAAAATTATTCAAAATGTCATTTGGATCGGGCCTCATGTTGAATAACCACTTTTTAAACCCTCACAGTGACCAAAATTGCCATTTTTACAGAGTTTTGCTTACTCAAAAGCTATAATTTTAACCAATTTCAGGCACAGAAATGACTTTAAACACACTTATTTTAGTTGAAAAAGTAATAATTCACATCCAACCATCATTTAAAGTCAAAAGATTAAATGTTAAAATTTCATCAATATTGACCCCTTTTTTTAACGTTCGACAGGTCCGGGGTCATCGTTTTTCATCAGAAAATAGATTTTTTGGACTCTACCAAAAATGATTCAAAATGTCATTTGGATCGGGCCTCATGTTGAATAACCACTTTTTAAACCCTCACAGTGACCAAAATTGCCATTTTTACAGATTTTGCTTTCTCAAAAGCTTCAATTTTAACCAATTTCAGGCACAGAAATGACTTTAAACACACCTATTTTAGTTGAAAAAGTAATAATTCACATCCAACCATCATTTAAAGTCAAAAGATTAAATGTTAAAATTTCATCAATATTGACCCCTTTTTTTAACGTTCGACAGGTCCGGGGTCATCGTTTTTCATCAGAAAATTGATTTTTTGGACTCTACCAAAAATGATTCAAAATGTCATTTGGATCGGGCCTCATGTTGAATAACCAGTTTTTAAACCCTCACAGTGACCAAAATTGCAATTTTTACAGAGTTTTGCTTACTCAAAAGCTTCAATTTTGACCAATTTCAGGCACAGAAATGACTTTAAACACACTTATTTTAGTTGAAAAAGTTATAATTCACACCCAACCATCATTTAAAGTCAAAAGATTAAATGTTAAAATTTCATCAATATTGACCCCTTTTTTTAACGTTCGACAGGTCCGGGGTCATCGTTTTTCATCAGAAAATTGATTTTTTGGACTCTACCAAAAATTATTCAAAATGTTATTTGGATCGGGCCTCATGTTGAATAACCACTTTTTAAACCCTCACAGTGACCAAAATTGCAATTTTTACAGAGTTTTGCTTACTCAAAAGCTTCAATTTTGACCAATTTCAGGCACAGAAATGACTTTAAACACACTTATTTTAGTTGAAAAAGAAATAATTCACATCCAACAGTCATTTAAAGTCAAAAGATTAAATGTTAAATTTTCATCAATATTGACCAGTTTTTTGAACGTTCGACTGGTCCGGGGTCATCGTTTTTCATCAGAAAATTGATTTTTTAGGACTCTACGAAAAATGATTCAAAATGTCATTTGAATCGGGCCTCATGTTGAATAACCAGTTTTTAAACCCTCACAGTGACCAAAATTGCAATTTTTACAGAGTTTTGCTTACTCAAAAGCTGCAATTTTGACCAATTTCAGGCACAGAAATGACTTTAAACACACTTATTTTAGTTGAAAAAGTAATAATTCACATCCAACAGTCATTTAAAGTCAAAAGATTAAATGTTACATTTTCATCAATATTGACCACTTTTTTGAACGTTCGACAGGTCCGGGGTCATCGTTTTTCATCAGAAAATTGATTTTTTGGACTCTACCAAAAATTATTCAAAATGTTATTTGGATCGGGCCTCATGTTGAATAACCACTTTTTAAACCCTCACAGTGACCAAAATTGCCATTTTTACAGAGTTTTGCTTACTCAAAAGCTATAATTTTAACCAATTTCAGGCACAGAAATGACTTTAAACACACTTATTTTAGTTGAAAAAGTAATAATTCACATCCAACCATCATTTAAAGTCAAAAGATTAAATGTTAAAATTTCATCAATATTGACCACTTTTTTGAACGTTCGACTAGTCCGGGGTCATCGTTTTTCATCAGAAAATTGATTTTTTAGGACTCTACGAAAAATGATTCAAAATGTCATTTGAATCGGGCCTCATGTTGAATAACCAGTTTTTAAACCCTCACAGTGACCAAAATTGCAATTTTTACAGAGTTTTGCTTACTCAAAAGCTGCAATTTTGACCAATTTCAGGCACAGAAATGACTTTAAACACACTTATTTTAGTTGAAAAAGTAATAATTCACATCCAACAGTCATTTAAAGTCAAAAGATTAAATGTTACATTTTCATCAATATTGACCACTTTTTTGAACGTTCGACAGGTCCGGGGTCATCGTTTTTCATCAGAAAATTGATTTTTTGGACTCTACCAAAAATTATTCAAAATGTTATTTGGATCGGGCCTCATGTTGAATAACCAGTTTTTAAACCCTCACAGTGACCAAAATTGCAATTTTTACAGAGTTTTGCTTACTCAAAAGCTTCAATTTTGACCAATTTCAGGCACAGAAATGACTTTAAACACACTTATTTTAGTTGAAAAAGTAATAATTCACATCCAACCATCATTTAAAGTCAAAAGATTAAATGTTAAAATTTCATCAATATTGACCACTTTTTTGAACGTTCGACTAGTCCGGGGTCATCGTTTTTCATCAGAAAATTGATTTTTTAGGACTCTACGAAAAATGATTCAAAATGTCATTTGAATCGGGCCTCATGTTGAATAACCAGTTTTTAAACCCTCACAGTGACCAAAATTGCAATTTTTACAGAGTTTTGCTTACTCAAAAGCTGCAATTTTGACCAATTTCAGGCACAGAAATGACTTTAAACACACTTATTTTAGTTGAAAAAGTAATAATTCACATCCAACAGTCATTTAAAGTCAAAAGATTAAATGTTAAATTTTCATCAATATTGACCAGTTTTTTGAACGTTCGACTGGTCCGGGGTCATCGTTTTTCATCAGAAAATTGATTTTTTGGACTCTACTAAAAATTATTCAAAATGTCATTTGGATCGGGCCTCATGTTGAATAACCACTTTTTAAACCCTCACAGTGACCAAAATTGCCATTTTTACAGAGTTTTGCTTACTCAAAAGCTATAATTTTAACCAATTTCAGGCACAGAAATGACTTTAAACACACTTATTTTAGTTGAAAAAGTAATAATTCACATCCAACCATCATTTAAAGTCAAAAGATTAAATGTTAAAATTTCATCAATATTGACCCCTTTTTTTAACGTTCGACAGGTCCGGGGTCATCGTTTTTCATCAGAAAATTGATTTTTTGGACTCTACCAAAAATGATTCAAAATGTCATTTGGATCGGGCCTCATGTTGAATAACCACTTTTTAAACCCTCACAGTGACCAAAATTGCCATTTTTACAGATTTTGCTTTCTCAAAAGCTTCAATTTTAACCAATTTCAGGCACAGAAATGACTTTAAACACACCTATTTTAGTTGAAAAAGTAATAATTCACATCCAACCATCATTTAAAGTCAAAAGATTAAATGTTAAAATTTCATCAATATTGACCCCTTTTTTTAACGTTCGACAGGTCCGGGGTCATCGTTTTTCATCAGAAAATTGATTTTTTGGACTCTACCAAAAATGATTCAAAATGTCATTTGGATCGGGCCTCATGTTGAATAACCAGTTTTTAAACCCTCACAGTGACCAAAATTGCAATTTTTACAGAGTTTTGCTTACTCAAAAGCTTCAATTTTGACCAATTTCAGGCACAGAAATGACTTTAAACACACTTATTTTAGTTGAAAAAGTTATAATTCACACCCAACCATCATTTAAAGTCAAAAGATTAAATGTTAAAATTTCATCAATATTGACCCCTTTTTTTAACGTTCGACAGGTCCGGGGTCATCGTTTTTCATCAGAAAATTGATTTTTTGGACTCTACCAAAAATTATTCAAAATGTTATTTGGATCGGGCCTCATGTTGAATAACCACTTTTTAAACCCTCACAGTGACCAAAATTGCAATTTTTACAGAGTTTTGCTTACTCAAAAGCTTCAATTTTGACCAATTTCAGGCACAGAAATGACTTTAAACACACTTATTTTAGTTGAAAAAGAAATAATTCACATCCAACAGTCATTTAAAGTCAAAAGATTAAATGTTAAATTTTCATCAATATTGACCAGTTTTTTGAACGTTCGACTGGTCCGGGGTCATCGTTTTTCATCAGAAAATTGATTTTTTGGACTCTACTAAAAATTATTCAAAATGTCATTTGGATCGGGCCTCATGTTGAATAACCACTTTTTAAACCCTCACAGTGACCAAAATTGCCATTTTTACAGAGTTTTGCTTACTCAAAAGCTATAATTTTAACCAATTTCAGGCACAGAAATGACTTTAAACACACTTATTTTAGTTGAAAAAGTAATAATTCACATCCAACCATCATTTAAAGTCAAAAGATTAAATGTTAAAATTTCATCAATATTGACCCCTTTTTTTAACGTTCGACAGGTCCGGGGTCATCGTTTTTCATCAGAAAATTGATTTTTTGGACTCTACCAAAAATGATTCAAAATGTCATTTGGATCGGGCCTCATGTTGAATAACCACTTTTTAAACCCTCACAGTGACCAAAATTGCCATTTTTACAGATTTTGCTTTCTCAAAAGCTTCAATTTTAACCAATTTCAGGCACAGAAATGACTTTAAACACACCTATTTTAGTTGAAAAAGTAATAATTCACATCCAACCATCATTTAAAGTCAAAAGATTAAATGTTAAAATTTCATCAATATTGACCCCTTTTTTTAACGTTCGACAGGTCCGGGGTCATCGTTTTTCATCAGAAAATTGATTTTTTGGACTCTACCAAAAATGATTCAAAATGTCATTTGGATCGGGCCTCATGTTGAATAACCAGTTTTTAAACCCTCACAGTGACCAAAATTGCAATTTTTACAGAGTTTTGCTTACTCAAAAGCTTCAATTTTGACCAATTTCAGGCACAGAAATGACTTTAAACACACTTATTTTAGTTGAAAAAGTTATAATTCACACCCAACCATCATTTAAAGTCAAAAGATTAAATGTTAAAATTTCATCAATATTGACCCCTTTTTTTAACGTTCGACAGGTCCGGGGTCATCGTTTTTCATCAGAAAATTGATTTTTTGGACTCTACCAAAAATTATTCAAAATGTTATTTGGATCGGGCCTCATGTTGAATAACCACTTTTTAAACCCTCACAGTGACCAAAATTGCAATTTTTACAGAGTTTTGCTTACTCAAAAGCTTCAATTTTGACCAATTTCAGGCACAGAAATGACTTTAAACACACTTATTTTAGTTGAAAAAGAAATAATTCACATCCAACAGTCATTTAAAGTCAAAAGATTAAATGTTAAATTTTCATCAATATTGACCAGTTTTTTGAACGTTCGACTGGTCCGGGGTCATCGTTTTTCATCAGAAAATTGATTTTTTGGACTCTACTAAAAATTATTCAAAATGTCATTTGGATCGGGCCTCATGTTGAATAACCACTTTTTAAACCCTCACAGTGACCAAAATTGCCATTTTTACAGAGTTTTGCTTACTCAAAAGCTATAATTTTAACCAATTTCAGGCACAGAAATGACTTTAAACACACTTATTTTAGTTGAAAAAGTAATAATTCACATCCAACCATCATTTAAAGTCAAAAGATTAAATGTTAAAATTTCATCAATATTGACCACTTTTTTGAACGTTCGACTAGTCCGGGGTCATCGTTTTTCATCAGAAAATTGATTTTTTAGGACTCTACGAAAAATGATTCAAAATGTCATTTGAATCGGGCCTCATGTTGAATAACCAGTTTTTAAACCCTCACAGTGACCAAAATTGCAATTTTTACAGAGTTTTGCTTACTCAAAAGCTGCAATTTTGACCAATTTCAGGCACAGAAATGACTTTAAACACACTTATTTTAGTTGAAAAAGTAATAATTCACATCCAACAGTCATTTAAAGTCAAAAGATTAAATGTTAAATTTTCATCAATATTGACCACTTTTTTGAACGTTCGACCGGTCCGGGGTCATCGTTTTTCATCAGAAAATTGATTTTTTGGACTCTACCAAAAATTATTCAAAATGTTATTTGGATCGGGCCTCATGTTGAATAACCAGTTTTTAAACCCTCACAGTGACCAAAATTGCAATTTTTACAGAGTTTTGCTTACTCAAAAGCTGCAATTTTGACCAATTTCAGGCACAGAAATGACTTTAAACACACTTATTTTAGTTGAAAAAGTAATAATTCACATCCAACAGTCATTTAAAGTCAAAAGATTAAATGTTAAATTTTCATCAATATTGACCACTTTTTTGAACGTTCGACTGGTCCGGGGTCGTCGTTTTTCATCAGAAAATTGATTTTTTGGACTCTACCAAAAATGATTCAAAATGTCATTTGGATCGGGCCTCATGTTGAATAACCACTTTTTAAACCCTCACAGTGACCAAAATTGCCATTTTTACAGATTTTGCTTACTCAAAAGCTTCAATTTTACCCAATTTCAGGCACAGAAATGACTTTAAACACACCTATTTTAGTTGAAAAAGTAATAATTCACATCCAACCATCATTTAAAGTCAAAAGATTAAATGTTAAAATTTCATCAATATTGACCCCTTTTTTTAACGTTCGACAGGTCCGGGGTCATCGTTTTTCATCAGAAAATTGATTTTTTGGACTCTACCAAAAATGATTCAAAATGTCATTTGGATCGGGCCTCATGTTGAATAACCAGTTTTTAAACCCTCACAGTGACCAAAATTGCAATTTTTACAGAGTTTTGCTTACTCAAAAGCTTCAATTTTGACCAATTTCAGGCACAGAAATGACTTTAAACACACTTATTTTAGTTGAAAAAGAAATAATTCACATCCAACAGTCATTTAAAGTCAAAAGATTAAATGTTAAATTTTCATCAATATTGACCAGTTTTTTGAACGTTCGACTGGTCCGGGGTCATCGTTTTTCATCAGAAAATTGATTTTTTGGACTCTACTAAAAATTATTCAAAATGTCATTTGGATCGGGCCTCATGTTGAATAACCACTTTTTAAACCCTCACAGTGACCAAAATTGCCATTTTTACAGAGTTTTGCTTACTCAAAAGCTATAATTTTAACCAATTTCAGGCACAGAAATGACTTTAAACACACTTATTTTAGTTGAAAAAGTAATAATTCACATCCAACCATCATTTAAAGTCAAAAGATTAAATGTTAAAATTTCATCAATATTGACCACTTTTTTGAACGTTCGACTAGTCCGGGGTCATCGTTTTTCATCAGAAAATTGATTTTTTAGGACTCTACGAAAAATGATTCAAAATGTCATTTGAATCGGGCCTCATGTTGAATAACCAGTTTTTAAACCCTCACAGTGACCAAAATTGCAATTTTTACAGAGTTTTGCTTACTCAAAAGCTGCAATTTTGACCAATTTCAGGCACAGAAATGACTTTAAACACACTTATTTTAGTTGAAAAAGTAATAATTCACATCCAACAGTCATTTAAAGTCAAAAGATTAAATGTTAAATTTTCATCAATATTGACCACTTTTTTGAACGTTCGACAGGTCCGGGGTCATCGTTTTTCATCAGAAAATTGATTTTTTGGACTCTACCAAAAATTATTCAAAATGTTATTTGGATCGGGCCTCATGTTGAATAACCAGTTTTTAAACCCTCACAGTGACCAAAATTGCAATTTTTACAGAGTTTTGCTTACTCAAAAGCTTCAATTTTGACCAATTTCAGGCACAGAAATGACTTTAAACACACTTATTTTAGTTGAAAAAGTAATAATTCACATCCAACCATCATTTAAAGTCAAAAGATTAAATGTTAAAATTTCATCAATATTGACCACTTTTTTGAACGTTCGACTAGTCCGGGGTCATCGTTTTTCATCAGAAAATTGATTTTTTAGGACTCTACGAAAAATGATTCAAAATGTCATTTGAATCGGGCCTCATGTTGAATAACCAGTTTTTAAACCCTCACAGTGACCAAAATTGCAATTTTTACAGAGTTTTGCTTACTCAAAAGCTGCAATTTTGACCAATTTCAGGCACAGAAATGACTTTAAACACACTTATTTTAGTTGAAAAAGTAATAATTCACATCCAACAGTCATTTAAAGTCAAAAGATTAAATGTTAAATTTTCATCAATATTGACCACTTTTTTGAACGTTCGACTGGTCCGGGGTCGTCGTTTTTCATCAGAAAATTGATTTTTTGGACTCTACCAAAAATGATTCAAAATGTCATTTGGATCGGGCCTCATGTTGAATAACCACTTTTTAAACCCTCACAGTGACCAAAATTGCCATTTTTACAGATTTTGCTTACTCAAAAGCTTCAATTTTAACCAATTTCAGGCACAGAAATGACTTTAAACACACCTATTTTAGTTGAAAAAGTAATAATTCACATCCAACCATCATTTAAAGTCAAAAGATTAAATGTTAAAATTTCATCAATATTGACCCCTTTTTTTAACGTTCGACAGGTCCGGGGTCATCGTTTTTCATCAGAAAATTGATTTTTTGGACTCTACTAAAAATTATTCAAAATGTCATTTGGATCGGGCCTCATGTTGAATAACCACTTTTTAAACCCTCACAGTGACCAAAATTGCCATTTTTACAGAGTTTTGCTTACTCAAAAGCTATAATTTTAACCAATTTCAGGCACAGAAATGACTTTAAACACACTTATTTTAGTTGAAAAAGTAATAATTCACATCCAACCATCATTTAAAGTCAAAAGATTAAATGTTAAAATTTCATCAATATTGACCACTTTTTTGAACGTTCGACTAGTCCGGGGTCATCGTTTTTCATCAGAAAATTGATTTTTTAGGACTCTACGAAAAATGATTCAAAATGTCATTTGAATCGGGCCTCATGTTGAATAACCAGTTTTTAAACCCTCACAGTGACCAAAATTGCAATTTTTACAGAGTTTTGCTTACTCAAAAGCTGCAATTTTGACCAATTTCAGGCACAGAAATGACTTTAAACACACTTATTTTAGTTGAAAAAGTAATAATTCACATCCAACAGTCATTTAAAGTCAAAAGATTAAATGTTAAATTTTCATCAATATTGACCACTTTTTTGAACGTTCGACAGGTCCGGGGTCATCGTTTTTCATCAGAAAATTGATTTTTTGGACTCTACCAAAAATTATTCAAAATGTTATTTGGATCGGGCCTCATGTTGAATAACCAGTTTTTAAACCCTCACAGTGACCAAAATTGCAATTTTTACAGAGTTTTGCTTACTCAAAAGCTGCAATTTTGACCAATTTCAGGCACAGAAATGACTTTAAACACACTTATTTTAGTTGAAAAAGTAATAATTCACATCCAACAGTCATTTAAAGTCAAAAGATTAAATGTTAAATTTTCATCAATATTGACCACTTTTTTGAACGTTCTACTGGTCCGGGGTCGTCGTTTTTCATCAGAAAATTGATTTTTTGGACTCTACCAAAAATGATTCAAAATGTCATTTGGATCGGGCCTCATGTTGAATAACCACTTTTTAAACCCTCACAGTGACCAAAATTGCCATTTTTACAGATTTTGCTTACTCAAAAGCTTCAATTTTACCCAATTTCAGGCACAGAAATGACTTTAAACACACCTATTTTAGTTGAAAAAGTAATAATTCACATCCAACCATCATTTAAAGTCAAAAGATTAAATGTTAAAATTTCATCAATATTGACCCCTTTTTTTAACGTTCGACAGGTCCGGGGTCATCGTTTTTCATCAGAAAATTGATTTTTTGGACTCTACCAAAAATGATTCAAAATGTCATTTGGATCGGGCCTCATGTTGAATAACCAGTTTTTAAACCCTCACAGTGACCAAAATTGCAATTTTTACAGAGTTTTGCTTACTCAAAAGCTTCAATTTTGACCAATTTCAGGCACAGAAATGACTTTAAACACACTTATTTTAGTTGAAAAAGAAATAATTCACATCCAACAGTCATTTAAAGTCAAAAGATTAAATGTTAAATTTTCATCAATATTGACCAGTTTTTTGAACGTTCGACTGGTCCGGGGTCATCGTTTTTCATCAGAAAATTGATTTTTTGGACTCTACTAAAAATTATTCAAAATGTCATTTGGATCGGGCCTCATGTTGAATTACCACTTTTTAAACCCTCACAGTGACCAAAATTGCCATTTTTACAGAGTTTTGCTTACTCAAAAGCTATAATTTTAACCAATTTCAGGCACAGAAATGACTTTAAACACACTTATTTTAGTTGAAAAAGTAATAATTCACATCCAACCATCATTTAAAGTCAAAAGATTAAATGTTAAAATTTCATCAATATTGACCACTTTTTTGAACGTTCGACTAGTCCGGGGTCATCGTTTTTCATCAGAAAATTGATTTTTTAGGACTCTACGAAAAATGATTCAAAATGTCATTTGAATCGGGCCTCATGTTGAATAACCAGTTTTTAAACCCTCACAGTGACCAAAATTGCAATTTTTACAGAGTTTTGCTTACTCAAAAGCTGCAATTTTGACCAATTTCAGGCACAGAAATGACTTTAAACACACTTATTTTAGTTGAAAAAGTAATAATTCACATCCAACAGTCATTTAAAGTCAAAAGATTAAATGTTAAATTTTCATCAATATTGACCACTTTTTTGAACGTTCGACAGGTCCGGGGTCATCGTTTTTCATCAGAAAATTGATTTTTTGGACTCTACCAAAAATTATTCAAAATGTTATTTGGATCGGGCCTCATGTTGAATAACCAGTTTTTAAACCCTCACAGTGACCAAAATTGCAATTTTTACAGAGTTTTGCTTACTCAAAAGCTTCAATTTTGACCAATTTCAGGCACAGAAATGACTTTAAACACACTTATTTTAGTTGAAAAAGTAATAATTCACATCCAACCATCATTTAAAGTCAAAAGATTAAATGTTAAAATTTCATCAATATTGACCACTTTTTTGAACGTTCGACTAGTCCGGGGTCATCGTTTTTCATCAGAAAATTGATTTTTTAGGACTCTACGAAAAATGATTCAAAATGTCATTTGAATCGGGCCTCATGTTGAATAACCAGTTTTTAAACCCTCACAGTGACCAAAATTGCAATTTTTACAGAGTTTTGCTTACTCAAAAGCTGCAATTTTGACCAATTTCAGGCACAGAAATGACTTTAAACACACTTATTTTAGTTGAAAAAGTAATAATTCACATCCAACAGTCATTTAAAGTCAAAAGATTAAATGTTAAATTTTCATCAATATTGACCACTTTTTTGAACGTTCGACTGGTCCGGGGTCGTCGTTTTTCATCAGAAAATTGATTTTTTGGACTCTACCAAAAATGATTCAAAATGTCATTTGGATCGGGCCTCATGTTGAATAACCACTTTTTAAACCCTCACAGTGACCAAAATTGCCATTTTTACAGATTTTGCTTACTCAAAAGCTTCAATTTTAACCAATTTCAGGCACAGAAATGACTTTAAACACACCTATTTTAGTTGAAAAAGTAATAATTCACATCCAACCATCATTTAAAGTCAAAAGATTAAATGTTAAAATTTCATCAATATTGACCCCTTTTTTTAACGTTCGACAGGTCCGGGGTCATCGTTTTTCATCAGAAAATTGATTTTTTGGACTCTATCAAAAATTATTCAAAATGTTATTTGGATCGGGCCTCATGTTGAATAACCACTTTTTAAACCCTCACAGTGACCAAAATTGCAATTTTTACAGAGTTTTGCTTACTCAAAAGCTTCAATTTTGACCAATTTCAGGCACAGAAATGACTTTAAACACACTTATTTTAGTTGAAAAAGAAATAATTCACATCCAACAGTCATTTAAAGTCAAAAGATTAAATGTTAAATTTTCATCAATATTGACCAGTTTTTTGAACGTTCGACTGGTCCGGGGTCATCGTTTTTCATCAGAAAATTGATTTTTTGGACTCTACTAAAAATTATTCAAAATGTCATTTGGATCGGGCCTCATGTTGAATAACCACTTTTTAAACCCTCACAGTGACCAAAATTGCCATTTTTACAGAGTTTTGCTTACTCAAAAGCTATAATTTTAACCAATTTCAGGCACAGAAATGACTTTAAACATACTTATTTTAGTTGAAAAAGTAATAATTCACATCCAACCATCATTTAAAGTCAAAAGATTAAATGTTAAAATTTCATCAATATTGACCCCTTTTTTTAACGTTCGACAGGTCCGGGGTCATCGTTTTTCATCAGAAAATAGATTTTTTGGACTCTACCAAAAATGATTCAAAATGTCATTTGGATCGGGCCTCATGTTGAATAACCACTTTTTAAACCCTCACAGTGACCAAAATTGCCATTTTTACAGATTTTGCTTTCTCAAAAGCTTCAATTTTAACCAATTTCAGCCACAGAAATGACTTTAAACACACCTATTTTAGTTGAAAAAGTAATAATTCACATCCAACCATCATTTAAAGTCAAAAGATTAAATGTTAAAATTTCATCAATATTGACCCCTTTTTTTAACGTTCGACAGGTCCGGGGTCATCGTTTTTCATCAGAAAATTGATTTTTTGGACTCTACCAAAAATGATTCAAAATGTCATTTGGATCGGGCCTCATGTTGAATAACCACTTTTTAAACCCTCACAGTGACCAAAATTGCAATTTTTACAGAGTTTTGCTTACTCAAAAGCTTCAATTTTGACCAATTTCAGGCACAGAAATGACTTTAAACACACTTATTTTAGTTGAAAAAGAAATAATTCACATCCAACCATCATTTAAAGTCAAAAGATTAAATGTTAAAATTTCATCAATATTGACCCCTTTTTTTAACGTTCGACAGGTCCGGGGTCGTCGTTTTTCATCAGAAAATTGATTTTTTGGACTCTACCAAAAATGATTCAAAATGTCATTTGGATCGGGCCTCATGTTGAATAACCACTTTTTAAACCCTCACAGTGACCAAAATTGCCATTTTTACAGATTTTGCTTACTCAAAAGCTTCAATTTTAACCAATTTCAGGCACAGAAATGACTTTAAACACACCTATTTTAGTTGAAAAAGTAATAATTCACATCCAACCATCATTTAAAGTCAAAAGATTAAATGTTAAAATTTCATCAATATTGACCCCTTTTTTTAACGTTCGACAGGTCCGGGGTCATCGTTTTTCATCAGAAAATTGATTTTTTGGACTCTATCAAAAATTATTCAAAATGTTATTTGGATCGGGCCTCATGTTGAATAACCACTTTTTAAACCCTCACAGTGACCAAAATTGCAATTTTTACAGAGTTTTGCTTACTCAAAAGCTTCAATTTTGACCAATTTCAGGCACAGAAATGACTTTAAACACACTTATTTTAGTTGAAAAAGAAATAATTCACATCCAACAGTCATTTAAAGTCAAAAGATTAAATGTTAAATTTTCATCAATATTGACCAGTTTTTTGAACGTTCGACTGGTCCGGGGTCATCGTTTTTCATCAGAAAATTGATTTTTTGGACTCTACTAAAAATTATTCAAAATGTCATTTGGATCGGGCCTCATGTTGAATAACCACTTTTTAAACCCTCACAGTGACCAAAATTGCCATTTTTACAGAGTTTTGCTTACTCAAAAGCTATAATTTTAACCAATTTCAGGCACAGAAATGACTTTAAACATACTTATTTTAGTTGAAAAAGTAATAATTCACATCCAACCATCATTTAAAGTCAAAAGATTAAATGTTAAAATTTCATCAATATTGACCCCTTTTTTTAACGTTCGACAGGTCCGGGGTCATCGTTTTTCATCAGAAAATAGATTTTTTGGACTCTACCAAAAATGATTCAAAATGTCATTTGGATCGGGCCTCATGTTGAATAACCACTTTTTAAACCCTCACAGTGACCAAAATTGCCATTTTTACAGATTTTGCTTTCTCAAAAGCTTCAATTTTAACCAATTTCAGCCACAGAAATGACTTTAAACACACCTATTTTAGTTGAAAAAGTAATAATTCACATCCAACCATCATTTAAAGTCAAAAGATTAAATGTTAAAATTTCATCAATATTGACCCCTTTTTTTAACGTTCGACAGGTCCGGGGTCATCGTTTTTCATCAGAAAATTGATTTTTTGGACTCTACCAAAAATGATTCAAAATGTCATTTGGATCGGGCCTCATGTTGAATAACCACTTTTTAAACCCTCACAGTGACCAAAATTGCAATTTTTACAGAGTTTTGCTTACTCAAAAGCTTCAATTTTGACCAATTTCAGGCACAGAAATGACTTTAAACACACTTATTTTAGTTGAAAAAGAAATAATTCACATCCAACAGTCATTTAAAGTCAAAAGATTAAATGTTAAATTTTCATCAATATTGACCAGTTTTTTGAACGTTCGACTGGTCCGGGGTCATCGTTTTTCATCAGAAAATTGATTTTTTGGACTCTACTAAAAATTATTCAAAATGTCATTTGGATCGGGCCTCATGTTGAATAACCACTTTTTAAACCCTCACAGTGACCAAAATTGCCATTTTTACAGAGTTTTGCTTACTCAAAAGCTATAATTTTAACCAATTTCAGGCACAGAAATGACTTTAAACACACTTATTTTAGTTGAAAAAGTAATAATTCACATCCAACCATCATTTAAAGTCAAAAGATTAAATGTTAAAATTTCATCAATATTGACCCCTTTTTTTAACGTTCGACAGGTCCGGGGTCATCGTTTTTCATCAGAAAATAGATTTTTTGGACTCTACCAAAAATGATTCAAAATGTCATTTGGATCGGGCCTCATGTTGAATAACCACTTTTTAAACCCTCACAGTGACCAAAATTGCCATTTTTACAGATTTTGCTTTCTCAAAAGCTTCAATTTTAACCAATTTCAGGCACAGAAATGACTTTAAACACACCTATTTTAGTTGAAAAAGTAATAATTCACATCCAACCATCATTTAAAGTCAAAAGATTAAATGTTAAAATTTCATCAATATTGACCCCTTTTTTTAACGTTCGACAGGTCCGGGGTCATCGTTTTTCATCAGAAAATTGATTTTTTGGACTCTACCAAAAATGATTCAAAATGTCATTTGGATCGGGCCTCATGTTGAATAACCAGTTTTTAAACCCTCACAGTGACCAAAATTGCAATTTTTACAGAGTTTTGCTTACTCAAAAGCTTCAATTTTGACCAATTTCAGGCACAGAAATGACTTTAAACACACTTATTTTAGTTGAAAAAGTTATAATTCACACCCAACCATCATTTAAAGTCAAAAGATTAAATGTTAAAATTTCATCAATATTGACCCCTTTTTTTAACGTTCGACAGGTCCGGGGTCATCGTTTTTCATCAGAAAATTGATTTTTTGGACTCTACCAAAAATTATTCAAAATGTTATTTGGATCGGGCCTCATGTTGAATAACCACTTTTTAAACCCTCACAGTGACCAAAATTGCCATTTTTACAGAGTTTTGCTTACTCAAAAGCTATAATTTTAACCAATTTCAGGCACAGAAATGACTTTAAACACACTTATTTTAGTTGAAAAAGTAATAATTCACATCCAACCATCATTTAAAGTCAAAAGATTAAATGTTAAAATTTCATCAATATTGACCACTTTTTTGAACGTTCGACTAGTCCGGGGTCATCGTTTTTCATCAGAAAATTGATTTTTTAGGACTCTACGAAAAATGATTCAAAATGTCATTTGAATCGGGCCTCATGTTGAATAACCAGTTTTTAAACCCTCACAGTGACCAAAATTGCAATTTTTACAGAGTTTTGCTTACTCAAAAGCTGCAATTTTGACCAATTTCAGGCACAGAAATGACTTTAAACACACTTATTTTAGTTGAAAAAGTAATAATTCACATCCAACAGTCATTTAAAGTCAAAAGATTAAATGTTAAATTTTCATCAATATTGACCACTTTTTTGAACGTTCGACAGGTCCGGGGTCATCGTTTTTCATCAGAAAATTGATTTTTTGGACTCTACCAAAAATTATTCAAAATGTTATTTGGATCGGGCCTCATGTTGAATAACCAGTTTTTAAACCCTCACAGTGACCAAAATTGCAATTTTTACAGAGTTTTGCTTACTCAAAAGCTTCAATTTTGACCAATTTCAGGCACAGAAATGACTTTAAACACACTTATTTTAGTTGAAAAAGTAATAATTCACATCCAACCATCATTTAAAGTCAAAAGATTAAATGTTAAAATTTCATCAATATTGACCACTTTTTTGAACGTTCGACTAGTCCGGGGTCATCGTTTTTCATCAGAAAATTGATTTTTTAGGACTCTACGAAAAATGATTCAAAATGTCATTTGAATCGGGCCTCATGTTGAATAACCAGTTTTTAAACCCTCACAGTGACCAAAATTGCAATTTTTACAGAGTTTTGCTTACTCAAAAGCTGCAATTTTGACCAATTTCAGGCACAGAAATGACTTTAAACACACTTATTTTAGTTGAAAAAGTAATAATTCACATCCAACAGTCATTTAAAGTCAAAAGATTAAATGTTAAATTTTCATCAATATTGACCACTTTTTTGAACGTTCGACTGGTCCGGGGTCGTCGTTTTTCATCAGAAAATTGATTTTTTGGACTCTACCAAAAATGATTCAAAATGTCATTTGGATCGGGCCTCATGTTGAATAACCACTTTTTAAACCCTCACAGTGACCAAAATTGCCATTTTTACAGATTTTGCTTACTCAAAAGCTTCAATTTTAACCAATTTCAGGCACAGAAATGACTTTAAACACACCTATTTTAGTTGAAAAAGTAATAATTCACATCCAACCATCATTTAAAGTCAAAAGATTAAATGTTAAAATTTCATCAATATTGACCCCTTTTTTTAACGTTCGACAGGTCCGGGGTCATCGTTTTTCATCAGAAAATTGATTTTTTGGACTCTATCAAAAATTATTCAAAATGTTATTTGGATCGGGCCTCATGTTGAATAACCACTTTTTAAACCCTCACAGTGACCAAAATTGCAATTTTTACAGAGTTTTGCTTACTCAAAAGCTTCAATTTTGACCAATTTCAGGCACAGAAATGACTTTAAACACACTTATTTTAGTTGAAAAAGAAATAATTCACATCCAACAGTCATTTAAAGTCAAAAGATTAAATGTTAAATTTTCATCAATATTGACCAGTTTTTTGAACGTTCGACTGGTCCGGGGTCATCGTTTTTCATCAGAAAATTGATTTTTTGGACTCTACTAAAAATTATTCAAAATGTCATTTGGATCGGGCCTCATGTTGAATAACCACTTTTTAAACCCTCACAGTGACCAAAATTGCCATTTTTACAGAGTTTTGCTTACTCAAAAGCTATAATTTTAACCAATTTCAGGCACAGAAATGACTTTAAACATACTTATTTTAGTTGAAAAAGTAATAATTCACATCCAACCATCATTTAAAGTCAAAAGATTAAATGTTAAAATTTCATCAATATTGACCCCTTTTTTTAACGTTCGACAGGTCCGGGGTCATCGTTTTTCATCAGAAAATAGATTTTTTGGACTCTACCAAAAATGATTCAAAATGTCATTTGGATCGGGCCTCATGTTGAATAACCACTTTTTAAACCCTCACAGTGACCAAAATTGCCATTTTTACAGATTTTGCTTTCTCAAAAGCTTCAATTTTAACCAATTTCAGCCACAGAAATGACTTTAAACACACCTATTTTAGTTGAAAAAGTAATAATTCACATCCAACCATCATTTAAAGTCAAAAGATTAAATGTTAAAATTTCATCAATATTGACCCCTTTTTTTAACGTTCGACAGGTCCGGGGTCATCGTTTTTCATCAGAAAATTGATTTTTTGGACTCTACCAAAAATGATTCAAAATGTCATTTGGATCGGGCCTCATGTTGAATAACCACTTTTTAAACCCTCACAGTGACCAAAATTGCAATTTTTACAGAGTTTTGCTTACTCAAAAGCTTCAATTTTGACCAATTTCAGGCACAGAAATGACTTTAAACACACTTATTTTAGTTGAAAAAGAAATAATTCACATCCAACAGTCATTTAAAGTCAAAAGATTAAATGTTAAATTTTCATCAATATTGACCAGTTTTTTGAACGTTCGACTGGTCCGGGGTCATCGTTTTTCATCAGAAAATTGATTTTTTGGACTCTACTAAAAATTATTCAAAATGTCATTTGGATCGGGCCTCATGTTGAATAACCACTTTTTAAACCCTCACAGTGACCAAAATTGCCATTTTTACAGAGTTTTGCTTACTCAAAAGCTATAATTTTAACCAATTTCAGGCACAGAAATGACTTTAAACACACTTATTTTAGTTGAAAAAGTAATAATTCACATCCAACCATCATTTAAAGTCAAAAGATTAAATGTTAAAATTTCATCAATATTGACCCCTTTTTTTAACGTTCGACAGGTCCGGGGTCATCGTTTTTCATCAGAAAATAGATTTTTTGGACTCTACCAAAAATGATTCAAAATGTCATTTGGATCGGGCCTCATGTTGAATAACCACTTTTTAAACCCTCACAGTGACCAAAATTGCCATTTTTACAGATTTTGCTTTCTCAAAAGCTTCAATTTTAACCAATTTCAGGCACAGAAATGACTTTAAACACACCTATTTTAGTTGAAAAAGTAATAATTCACATCCAACCATCATTTAAAGTCAAAAGATTAAATGTTAAAATTTCATCAATATTGACCCCTTTTTTTAACGTTCGACAGGTCCGGGGTCATCGTTTTTCATCAGAAAATTGATTTTTTGGACTCTACCAAAAATGATTCAAAATGTCATTTGGATCGGGCCTCATGTTGAATAACCAGTTTTTAAACCCTCACAGTGACCAAAATTGCAATTTTTACAGAGTTTTGCTTACTCAAAAGCTTCAATTTTGACCAATTTCAGGCACAGAAATGACTTTAAACACACTTATTTTAGTTGAAAAAGTTATAATTCACACCCAACCATCATTTAAAGTCAAAAGATTAAATGTTAAAATTTCATCAATATTGACCCCTTTTTTTAACGTTCGACAGGTCCGGGGTCATCGTTTTTCATCAGAAAATTGATTTTTTGGACTCTACCAAAAATTATTCAAAATGTTATTTGGATCGGGCCTCATGTTGAATAACCACTTTTTAAACCCTCACAGTGACCAAAATTGCAATTTTTACAGAGTTTTGCTTACTCAAAAGCTTCAATTTTGACCAATTTCAGGCACAGAAATGACTTTAAACACACTTATTTTAGTTGAAAAAGAAATAATTCACATCCAACAGTCATTTAAAGTCAAAAGATTAAATGTTAAATTTTCATCAATATTGACCAGTTTTTTGAACGTTCGACTGGTCCGGGGTCATCGTTTTTCATCAGAAAATTGATTTTTTAGGACTCTACGAAAAATGATTCAAAATGTCATTTGAATCGGGCCTCATGTTGAATAACCAGTTTTTAAACCCTCACAGTGACCAAAATTGCAATTTTTACAGAGTTTTGCTTACTCAAAAGCTGCAATTTTGACCAATTTCAGGCACAGAAATGACTTTAAACACACTTATTTTAGTTGAAAAAGTAATAATTCACATCCAACAGTCATTTAAAGTCAAAAGATTAAATGTTACATTTTCATCAATATTGACCACTTTTTTGAACGTTCGACAGGTCCGGGGTCATCGTTTTTCATCAGAAAATTGATTTTTTGGACTCTACCAAAAATTATTCAAAATGTTATTTGGATCGGGCCTCATGTTGAATAACCACTTTTTAAACCCTCACAGTGACCAAAATTGCCATTTTTACAGAGTTTTGCTTACTCAAAAGCTATAATTTTAACCAATTTCAGGCACAGAAATGACTTTAAACACACTTATTTTAGTTGAAAAAGTAATAATTCACATCCAACCATCATTTAAAGTCAAAAGATTAAATGTTAAAATTTCATCAATATTGACCACTTTTTTGAACGTTCGACTAGTCCGGGGTCATCGTTTTTCATCAGAAAATTGATTTTTTAGGACTCTACGAAAAATGATTCAAAATGTCATTTGAATCGGGCCTCATGTTGAATAACCAGTTTTTAAACCCTCACAGTGACCAAAATTGCAATTTTTACAGAGTTTTGCTTACTCAAAAGCTGCAATTTTGACCAATTTCAGGCACAGAAATGACTTTAAACACACTTATTTTAGTTGAAAAAGTAATAATTCACATCCAACAGTCATTTAAAGTCAAAAGATTAAATGTTACATTTTCATCAATATTGACCACTTTTTTGAACGTTCGACAGGTCCGGGGTCATCGTTTTTCATCAGAAAATTGATTTTTTGGACTCTACCAAAAATTATTCAAAATGTTATTTGGATCGGGCCTCATGTTGAATAACCAGTTTTTAAACCCTCACAGTGACCAAAATTGCAATTTTTACAGAGTTTTGCTTACTCAAAAGCTTCAATTTTGACCAATTTCAGGCACAGAAATGACTTTAAACACACTTATTTTAGTTGAAAAAGTAATAATTCACATCCAACCATCATTTAAAGTCAAAAGATTAAATGTTAAAATTTCATCAATATTGACCACTTTTTTGAACGTTCGACTAGTCCGGGGTCATCGTTTTTCATCAGAAAATTGATTTTTTAGGACTCTACGAAAAATGATTCAAAATGTCATTTGAATCGGGCCTCATGTTGAATAACCAGTTTTTAAACCCTCACAGTGACCAAAATTGCAATTTTTACAGAGTTTTGCTTACTCAAAAGCTGCAATTTTGACCAATTTCAGGCACAGAAATGACTTTAAACACACTTATTTTAGTTGAAAAAGTAATAATTCACATCCAACAGTCATTTAAAGTCAAAAGATTAAATGTTAAATTTTCATCAATATTGACCAGTTTTTTGAACGTTCGACTGGTCCGGGGTCATCGTTTTTCATCAGAAAATTGATTTTTTGGACTCTACTAAAAATTATTCAAAATGTCATTTGGATCGGGCCTCATGTTGAATAACCACTTTTTAAACCCTCACAGTGACCAAAATTGCCATTTTTACAGAGTTTTGCTTACTCAAAAGCTATAATTTTAACCAATTTCAGGCACAGAAATGACTTTAAACACACTTATTTTAGTTGAAAAAGTAATAATTCACATCCAACCATCATTTAAAGTCAAAAGATTAAATGTTAAAATTTCATCAATATTGACCCCTTTTTTTAACGTTCGACAGGTCCGGTCATCGTTTTTCATCAGAAAATTGATTTTTTGGACTCTACCAAAAATGATTCAAAATGTCATTTGGATCGGGCCTCATGTTGAATAACCACTTTTTAAACCCTCACAGTGACCAAAATTGCCATTTTTACAGATTTTGCTTTCTCAAAAGCTTCAATTTTAACCAATTTCAGGCACAGAAATGACTTTAAACACACCTATTTTAGTTGAAAAAGTAATAATTCACATCCAACCATCATTTAAAGTCAAAAGATTAAATGTTAAAATTTCATCAATATTGACCCCTTTTTTTAACTTTCGACAGGTCCGGGGTCATCGTTTTTCATCAGAAAATTGATTTTTTGGACTCTACCAAAAATGATTCAAAATGTCATTTGGATCGGGCCTCATGTTGAATAACCAGTTTTTAAAGCCTCACAGTGACCAAAATTGCAATTTTTACAGAGTTTTGCTTACTCAAAAGCTTCAATTTTGACCAATTTCAGGCACAGAAATGACTTTAAACACACTTATTTTAGTTGAAAAAGTTATAATTCACACCCAACCATCATTTAAAGTCAAAAGATTAAATGTTAAAATTTCATCAATATTGACCCCTTTTTTTAACGTTCGACAGGTCCGGGGTCATCGTTTTTCATCAGAAAATTGATTTTTTGGACTCTACCAAAAATTATTCAAAATGTTATTTGGATCGGGCCTCATGTTGAATAACCACTTTTTAAACCCTCACAGTGACCAAAATTGCAATTTTTACAGAGTTTTGCTTACTCAAAAGCTTCAATTTTGACCAATTTCAGGCACAGAAATGACTTTAAACACACTTATTTTAGTTGAAAAAGAAATAATTCACATCCAACAGTCATTTAAAGTCAAAAGATTAAATGTTAAATTTTCATCAATATTGACCAGTTTTTTGAACGTTCGACTGGTCCGGGGTCATCGTTTTTCATCAGAAAATTGATTTTTTGGACTCTACTAAAAATTATTCAAAATGTCATTTGGATCGGGCCTCATGTTGAATAACCACTTTTTAAACCCTCACAGTGACCAAAATTGCCATTTTTACAGAGTTTTGCTTACTCAAAAGCTGCAATTTTGACCAATTTCAGGCACAGAAATGACTTTAAACACACTTATTTTAGTTGAAAAAGTAATAATTCACATCCAACAGTCATTTAAAGTCAAAAGATTAAATGTTAAATTTTCATCAATATTGACCACTTTTTTGAACGTTCGACAGGTCCGGGGTCATCGTTTTTCATCAGAAAATTGATTTTTTGGACTCTACCAAAAATTATTCAAAATGTTATTTGGATCGGGCCTCATGTTGAATAACCAGTTTTTAAACCCTCACAGTGACCAAAATTGCAATTTTTACAGAGTTTTGCTTACTCAAAAGCTTCAATTTTGACCAATTTCAGGCACAGAAATGACTTTAAAC
Organism: Lissotriton helveticus; assembly: GCF_964261635.1. NCBI lineage: Eukaryota > Metazoa > Chordata > Amphibia > Caudata > Salamandridae > Lissotriton > Lissotriton helveticus. The sequence continues at coordinate 28,593 of NW_027611965.1, forward strand.
ACACTTATTTTAGTTGAAAAAGTAATAATTCACATCCAACCATCATTTAAAGTCAAAAGATTAAATGTTAAAATTTCATCAATATTGACCACTTTTTTAAACGTTCGACTAGTCCGGGGTCATCGTTTTTCATCAGAAAATTGATTTTTTAGGACTCTACGAAAAATGATTCAAAATGTCATTTGAATCGGGCCTCATGTTGAATAACCAGTTTTTAAACCCTCACAGTGACCAAAATTGCAATTTTTACAGAGTTTTGCTTACTCAAAAGCTGCAATTTTGACCAATTTCAGGCACAGAAATGATTTTAAACACACTTATTTTAGTTGAAAAAGTAATAATTCACATCCAACAGTCATTTAAAGTCAAAAGATTAAATGTTAAATTTTCATCAATATTGACCACTTTTTTGAACGTTCGACTGGTCCGGGGTCGTCGTTTTTCATCAGAAAATTGATTTTTTGGACTCTACCAAAAATGATTCAAAATGTCATTTGGATCGGGCCTCATGTTGAATAACCACTTTTTAAACCCTCACAGTGACCAAAATTGCCATTTTTACAGATTTTGCTTACTCAAAAGCTTCAATTTTAACCAATTTCAGGCACAGAAATGACTTTAAACACACCTATTTTAGTTGAAAAAGTAATAATTCACATCCAACCATCATTTAAAGTCAAAAGATTAAATGTTAAAATTTCATCAATATTGACCCCTTTTTTTAACGTTCGACAGGTCCGGGGTCATCGTTTTTCATCAGAAAATTGATTTTTTGGACTCTATCAAAAATTATTCAAAATGTTATTTGGATCGGGCCTCATGTTGAATAACCACTTTTTAAACCCTCACAGTGACCAAAATTGCAATTTTTACAGAGTTTTGCTTACTCAAAAGCTTCAATTTTGACCAATTTCAGGCACAGAAATGACTTTAAACACACTTATTTTAGTTGAAAAAGAAATAATTCACATCCAAAGGTCATTTAAAGTCAAAAGATTAAATGTTAAATTTTCATCAATATTGACCAGTTTTTTGAACGTTCGACTGGTCCGGGGTCATCGTTTTTCATCAGAAAATTGATTTTTTGGACTCTACTAAAAATTATTCAAAATGTCATTTGGATCGGGCCTCATGTTGAATAACCACTTTTTAAACCCTCACAGTGACCAAAATTGCCATTTTTACAGAGTTTTGCTTACTCAAAAGCTATAATTGTAACCAATTTCAGGCACAGAAATGACTTTAAACACACTTATTTTAGTTGAAAAAGTAATAATTCACATCCAACCATCATTTAAAGTCAAAAGATTAAATGTTAAAATTTCATCAATATTGACCACTTTTTTGAACGTTCGACTAGTCCGGGGTCATCGTTTTTCATCAGAAAATTGATTTTTTAGGACTCCACGAAAAATGATTCAAAATGTCATTTGAATCGGGCCTCATGTTGAATAACCAGTTTTTAAACCCTCACAGTGACCAAAATTGCAATTTTTACAGAGTTTTGCTTACTCAAAAGCTGCAATTTTGACCAATTTCAGGCACAGAAATGACTTTAAACACACTTATTTTAGTTGAAAAAGTAATAATTCACATCCAACAGTCATTTAAAGTCAAAAGATTAAATGTTAAATTTTCATCAATATTGACCACTTTTTTGAACGTTCGACTAGTCCGGGGTCATCGTTTTTCATCAGAAAATTTATTTTTTAGGACTCTACGAAAAATGATTCAAAATGTCATTTGAATCGGGCCTCATGTTGAATAACCAGTTTTTAAACCCTCACAGTGACCAAAATTGCAATTTTTACAGAGTTTTGCTTACTCAAAAGCTGCAATTTTGACCAATTTCAGGCACAGAAATGACTTTAAACACACTTATTTTAGTTGAAAAAGTAATAATTCACATCCAACAGTCATTTAAAGTCAAAAGATTAAATGTTAAATTTTCATCAATATTGACCACTTTTTTGAACGTTCGACTGGTCCGGGGTCGTCGTTTTTCATCAGAAAATTGATTTTTTGGACTCTACCAAAAATGATTCAAAATGTCATTTGGATCGGGCCTCATGTTGAATAACCACTTTTTAAACCCTCACAGTGACCAAAATTGCCATTTTTACAGATTTTGCTTACTCAAAAGCTTCAATTTTAACCAATTTCAGGCACAGAAATGACTTTAAACACACCTATTTTAGTTGAAAAAGTAATAATTCACATCCAACCATCATTTAAAGTCAAAAGATTAAATGTTAAAATTTCATCAATATTGACCCCTTTTTTTAACGTTCGACAGGTCCGGGGTCATCGTTTTTCATCAGAAAATTGATTTTTTGGACTCTATCAAAAATTATTCAAAATGTTATTTGGATCGGGCCTCATGTTGAATAACCACTTTTTAAACCCTCACAGTGACCAAAATTGCAATTTTTACAGAGTTTTGCTTACTCAAAAGCTTCAATTTTGACCAATTTCAGGCACAGAAATGACTTTAAACACACTTATTTTAGTTGAAAAAGAAATAATTCACATCCAACAGTCATTTAAAGTCAAAAGATTAAATGTTAAATTTTCATCAATATTGACCATTTTTTTGAACGTTCGACTGGTCCGGGGTCATCGTTTTTCATCAGAAAATTGATTTTTTGGACTCTACTAAAAATTATTCAAAATGTCATTTGGATCGGGCCTCATGTTGAATAACCACTTTTTAAACCCTCACAGTGACCAAAATTGCCATTTTTACAGAGTTTTGCTTACTCAAAAGCTATAATTTTAACCAATTTCAGGCACAGAAATGACTTTAAACACACTTATTTTAGTTGAAAAAGTAATAATTCACATCCAACCATCATTTAAAGTCAAAAGATTAAATGTTAAAATTTCATCAATATTGACCCCTTTTTTTAACGTTCGACAGGTCCGGGGTCATCGTTTTTCATCAGAAAATTGATTTTTTGGACTCTACCAAAAATGATTCAAAATGTCATTTGGATCGGGCCTCATGTTGAATAACCACTTTTTAAACCCTCACAGTGACCAAAATTGCCATTTTTACAGATTTTGCTTTCTCAAAAGCTTCAATTTTAACCAATTTCAGGCACAGAAATGACTTTAAACACACCTATTTTAGTTGAAAAAGTAATAATTCACATCCAACCATCATTTAAAGTCAAAAGATTAAATGTTAAAATTTCATCAATATTGACCCCTTTTTTTAACGTTCGACAGGTCCGGGGTCATCGTTTTTCATCAGAAAATTGATTTTTTGGACTCTACCAAAAATGATTCAAAATGTCATTTGGATCGGGCCTCATGTTGAATAACCAGTTTTTAAACCCTCACAGTGACCAAAATTGCAATTTTTACAGAGTTTTGCTTACTCAAAAGCTTCAATTTTGACCAATTTCAGGCACAGAAATGACTTTAAACACACTTATTTTAGTTGAAAAAGTTATAATTCACACCCAACCATCATTTAAAGTCAAAAGATTAAATGTTAAAATTTCATCAATATTGACCCCTTTTTTTAACGTTCGACAGGTCCGGGGTCATCGTTTTTCATCAGAAAATTGATTTTTTGGACTCTACCAAAAATTATTCAAAATGTTATTTGGATCGGGCCTCATGTTGAATAACCACTTTTTAAACCCTCACAGTGACCAAAATTGCAATTTTTACAGAGTTTTGCTTACTCAAAAGCTTCAATTTTGACCAATTTCAGGCACAGAAATGACTTTAAACACACTTATTTTAGTTGAAAAAGAAATAATTCACATCCAACAGTCATTTAAAGTCAAAAGATTAAATGTTAAATTTTCATCAATATTGACCAGTTTTTTGAACGTTCGACTGGTCCGGGGTCATCGTTTTTCATCAGAAAATTGATTTTTTGGACTCTACTAAAAATTATTCAAAATGTCATTTGGATCGGGCCTCATGTTGAATAACCACTTTTTAAACCCTCACAGTGACCAAAATTGCCATTTTTACAGAGTTTTGCTTACTCAAAAGCTATAATTTTGACCAATTTCAGGCACAGAAATGACTTTAAACACACTTATTTTAGTTGAAAAAGTAATAATTCACATCCAACCATCATTTAAAGTCAAAAGATTAAATGTTAAAATTTCATCAATATTGACCACTTTTTTGAACGTTCGACTAGTCCGGGGTCATCGTTTTTCATCAGAAAATTGATTTTTTAGGACTCTACGAAAAATGATTCAAAATGTCATTTGAATCGGGCCTCATGTTGAATAACCAGTTTTTAAACCCTCACAGTGACCAAAATTGCAATTTTTACAGAGTTTTGCTTACTCAAAAGCTGCAATTTTGACCAATTTCAGGCACAGAAATGACTTTAAACACACTTATTTTAGTTGAAAAAGTAATAATTCACATCCAACAGTCATTTAAAGTCAAAAGATTAAATGTTAAATTTTCATCAATATTGACCACTTTTTTGAACGTTCGACTGGTCCGGGGTCGTCGTTTTTCATCAGAAAATTGATTTTTTGGACTCTACCAAAAATGATTCAAAATGTCATTTGGATCGGGCCTCATGTTGAATAACCACTTTTTAAACCCTCACAGTGACCAAAATTGCCATTTTTACAGATTTTGCTTACTCAAAAGCTTCAATTTTAACCAATTTCAGGCACAGAAATGACTTTAAACACACCTATTTTAGTTGAAAAAGTAATAATTCACATCCAACCATCATTTAAAGTCAAAAGATTAAATGTTAAAATTTCATCAATATTGACCCCTTTTTTTAACGTTCGACAGGTCCGGGGTCATCGTTTTTCATCAGAAAATTGATTTTTTGGACTCTATCAAAAATTATTCAAAATGTTATTTGGATCGGGCCTCATGTTGAATAACCACTTTTTAAACCCTCACAGTGACCAAAATTGCAATTTTTACAGAGTTTTGCTTACTCAAAAGCTTCAATTTTGACCAATTTCAGGCACAGAAATGACTTTAAACACACTTATTTTAGTTGAAAAAGTAATAATTCACATCCAACAGTCATTTAAAGTCAAAAGATTAAATGTTAAATTTTCATCAATATTGACCAGTTTTTTGAACGTTCGACTGGTCCGGGGTCATCGTTTTTCATCAGAAAATTGATTTTTTGGACTCTACTAAAAATTATTCAAAATGTCATTTGGATCGGGCCTCATGTTGAATAACCACTTTTTAAACCCTCACAGTGACCAAAATTGCCATTTTTACAGAGTTTTGCTTACTCAAAAGCTATAATTTTAACCAATTTCAGGCACAGAAATGACTTTAAACACACTTATTTTAGTTGAAAAAGTAATAATTCACATCCAACCATCATTTAAAGTCAAAAGATTAAATGTTAAAATTTCATCAATATTGACCCCTTTTTTTAACGTTCGACAGGTCCGGGGTCATCGTTTTTCATCAGAAAATTGATTTTTTGGACTCTACCAAAAATGATTCAAAATGTCATTTGGATCGGGCCTCATGTTGAATAACCACTTTTTAAACCCTCACAGTGACCAAAATTGCCATTTTTACAGATTTTGCTTTCTCAAAAGCTTCAATTTTAACCAATTTCAGGCACAGAAATGACTTTAAACACACCTATTTTAGTTGAAAAAGTAATAATTCACATCCAACCATCATTTAAAGTCAAAAGATTAAATGTTAAAATTTCATCAATATTGACCCCTTTTTTTAACGTTCGACAGGTCCGGGGTCATCGTTTTTCATCAGAAAATTGATTTTTTGGACTCTACCAAAAATGATTCAAAATGTCATTTGGATCGGGCCTCATGTTGAATAACCAGTTTTTAAACCCTCACAGTGACCAAAATTGCAATTTTTACAGAGTTTTGCTTACTCAAAAGCTTCAATTTTGACCAATTTCAGGCACAGAAATGACTTTAAACACACTTATTTTAGTTGAAAAAGTTATAATTCACACCCAACCATCATTTAAAGTCAAAAGATTAAATGTTAAAATTTCATCAATATTGACCCCTTTTTTTAACGTTCGACAGGTCCGGGGTCATCGTTTTTCATCAGAAAATTGATTTTTTGGACTCTACCAAAAATTATTCAAAATGTTATTTGGATCGGGCCTCATGTTGAATAACCACTTTTTAAACCCTCACAGTGACCAAAATTGCAATTTTTACAGAGTTTTGCTTACTCAAAAGCTTCAATTTTGACCAATTTCAGGCACAGAAATGACTTTAAACACACTTATTTTAGTTGAAAAAGAAATAATTCACATCCAACAGTCATTTAAAGTCAAAAGATTAAATGTTAAATTTTCATCAATATTGACCAGTTTTTTGAACGTTCGACTGGTCCGGGGTCATCGTTTTTCATCAGAAAATTGATTTTTTGGACTCTACTAAAAATTATTCAAAATGTCATTTGGATCGGGCCTCATGTTGAATAACCACTTTTTAAACCCTCACAGTGACCAAAATTGCCATTTTTACAGAGTTTTGCTTACTCAAAAGCTATAATTTTAACCAATTTCAGGCACAGAAATGACTTTAAACACACTTATTTTAGTTGAAAAAGTAATAATTCACATCCAACCATCATTTAAAGTCAAAAGATTAAATGTTAAAATTTCATCAATATTGACCACTTTTTTGAACGTTCGACTAGTCCGGGGTCATCGTTTTTCATCAGAAAATTGATTTTTTAGGACTCTACGAAAAATGATTCAAAATGTCATTTGAATCGGGCCTCATGTTGAATAACCAGTTTTTAAACCCTCACAGTGACCAAAATTGCAATTTTTACAGAGTTTTGCTTACTCAAAAGCTGCAATTTTGACCAATTTCAGGCACAGAAATGACTTTAAACACACTTATTTTAGTTGAAAAAGTAATAATTCACATCCAACAGTCCTTTAAAGTCAAAAGATTAAATGTTAAATTTTCATCAATATTGACCACTTTTTTGAACGTTCGACAGGTCCGGGGTCATCGTTTTTCATCAGAAAATTGATTTTTTGGACTCTACCAAAAATTATTCAAAATGTTATTTGGATCGGGCCTCATGTTGAATAACCAGTTTTTAAACCCTCACAGTGACCAAAATTGCAATTTTTACAGAGTTTTGCTTACTCAAAAGCTTCAATTTTGACCAATTTCAGGCACAGAAATGACTTTAAACACACTTATTTTAGTTGAAAAAGTAATAATTCACATCCAACCATCATTTAAAGTCAAAAGATTAAATGTTAAAATTTCATCAATATTGACCACTTTTTTGAACGTTCTACTAGTCCGGGGTCATCGTTTTTCATCAGAAAATTGATTTTTTAGGACTCTACGAAAAATGATTCAAAATGTCATTTGAATCGGGCCTCATGTTGAATAACCAGTTTTTAAACCCTCACAGTGACCAAAATTGCAATTTTTACAGAGTTTTGCTTACTCAAAAGCTGCAATTTTGACCAATTTCAGGCACAGAAATGACTTTAAACACACTTATTTTAGTTGAAAAAGTAATAATTCACATCCAACAGTCATTTAAAGTCAAAAGATTAAATGTTAAATTTTCATCAATATTGACCACTTTTTTGAACGTTCGACTGGTCCGGGGTCGTCGTTTTTCATCAGAAAATTGATTTTTTGGACTCTACCAAAAATGATTCAAAATGTCATTTGGATCGGGCCTCATGTTGAATAACCACTTTTTAAACCCTCACAGTGACCAAAATTGCCATTTTTACAGATTTTGCTTACTCAAAAGCTTCAATTTTAACCAATTTCAGGCACAGAAATGACTTTAAACACACCTATTTTAGTTGAAAAAGTAATAATTCACATCCAACCATCATTTAAAGTCAAAAGATTAAATGTTAAAATTTCATCAATATTGACCCCTTTTTTTAACGTTCGACAGGTCCGGGGTCATCGTTTTTCATCAGAAAATTGATTTTTTGGACTCTATCAAAAATTATTCAAAATGTTATTTGGATCGGGCCTCATGTTGAATAACCACTTTTTAAACCCTCACAGTGACCAAAATTGCAATTTTTACAGAGTTTTGCTTACTCAAAAGCTTCAATTTTGACCAATTTCAGGCACAGAAATGACTTTAAACACACTTATTTTAGTTGAAAAAGAAATAATTCACATCCAACAGTCATTTAAAGTCAAAAGATTAAATGTTAAATTTTCATCAATATTGACCAGTTTTTTGAATGTTCGACTGGTCCGGGGTCATCGTTTTTCATCAGAAAATTGATTTTTTGGACTCTACTAAAAATTATTCAAAATGTCATTTGGATCGGGCCTCATGTTGAATAACCACTTTTTAAACCCTCACAGTGACCAAAATTGCCATTTTTACAGAGTTTTGCTTACTCAAAAGCTATAATTTTAACCAATTTCAGGCACAGAAATGACTTTAAACACACTTATTTTAGTTGAAAAAGTAATAATTCACATCCAACCATCATTTAAAGTCAAAAGATTAAATGTTAAAATTTCATCAATATTGACCCCTTTTTTTAACGTTCGACAGGTCCGGGGTCATCGTTTTTCATCAGAAAATAGATTTTTTGGACTCTACCAAAAATGATTCAAAATGTCATTTGGATCGGGCCTCATGTTGAATAACCACTTTTTAAACCCTCACAGTGACCAAAATTGCCATTTTTACAGATTTTGCTTTCTCAAAAGCTTCAATTTTAACCAATTTCAGGCACAGAAATGACTTTAAACACACCTATTTTAGTTGAAAAAGTAATAATTCACATCCAACCATCATTTAAAGTCAAAAGATTAAATGTTAAAATTTCATCAATATTGACCCCTTTTTTTAACGTTCGACAGGTCCGGGGTCATCGTTTTTCATCAGAAAATTGATTTTTTGGACTCTACCAAAAATGATTCAAAATGTCATTTGGATCGGGCCTCATGTTGAATAACCAGTTTTTAAACCCTCACAGTGACCAAAATTGCAATTTTTACAGAGTTTTGCTTACTCAAAAGCTTCAATTTTGACCAATTTCAGGCACAGAAATGACTTTAAACACACTTATTTTAGTTGAAAAAGTTATAATTCACACCCAACCATCATTTAAAGTCAAAAGATTAAATGTTAAAATTTCATCAATATTGACCCCTTTTTTTAACGTTCGACAGGTCCGGGGTCATCGTTTTTCATCAGAAAATTGATTTTTTGGACTCTACCAAAAATTATTCAAAATGTTATTTGGATCGGGCCTCATGTTGAATAACCACTTTTTAAACCCTCACAGTGACCAAAATTGCAATTTTTACAGAGTTTTGCTTACTCAAAAGCTTCAATTTTGACCAATTTCAGGCACAGAAATGACTTTAAACACACTTATTTTAGTTGAAAAAGAAATAATTCACATCCAACAGTCATTTAAAGTCAAAAGATTAAATGTTAAATTTTCATCAATATTGACCAGTTTTTTGAACGTTCGACTGGTCCGGGGTCATCGTTTTTCATCAGAAAATTGATTTTTTAGGACTCTACGAAAAATGATTCAAAATGTCATTTGAATCGGGCCTCATGTTGAATAACCAGTTTTTAAACCCTCACAGTGACCAAAATTGCAATTTTTACAGAGTTTTGCTTACTCAAAAGCTGCAATTTTGACCAATTTCAGGCACAGAAATGACTTTAAACACACTTATTTTAGTTGAAAAAGTAATAATTCACATCCAACAGTCATTTAAAGTCAAAAGATTAAATGTTACATTTTCATCAATATTGACCACTTTTTTGAACGTTCGACAGGTCCGGGGTCATCGTTTTTCATCAGAAAATTGATTTTTTGGACTCTACCAAAAATTATTCAAAATGTTATTTGGATCGGGCCTCATGTTGAATAACCACTTTTTAAACCCTCACAGTGACCAAAATTGCCATTTTTACAGAGTTTTGCTTACTCAAAAGCTATAATTTTAACCAATTTCAGGCACAGAAATGACTTTAAACACACTTATTTTAGTTGAAAAAGTAATAATTCACATCCAACCATCATTTAAAGTCAAAAGATTAAATGTTAAAATTTCATCAATATTGACCACTTTTTTGAACGTTCGACTAGTCCGGGGTCATCGTTTTTCATCAGAAAATTGATTTTTTAGGACTCTACGAAAAATGATTCAAAATGTCATTTGAATCGGGCCTCATGTTGAATAACCAGTTTTTAAACCCTCACAGTGACCAAAATTGCAATTTTTACAGAGTTTTGCTTACTCAAAAGCTGCAATTTTGACCAATTTCAGGCACAGAAATGACTTTAAACACACTTATTTTAGTTGAAAAAGTAATAATTCACATCCAACAGTCATTTAAAGTCAAAAGATTAAATGTTACATTTTCATCAATATTGACCACTTTTTTGAACGTTCGACAGGTCCGGGGTCATCGTTTTTCATCAGAAAATTGATTTTTTGGACTCTACCAAAAATTATTCAAAATGTTATTTGGATCGGGCCTCATGTTGAATAACCAGTTTTTAAACCCTCACAGTGACCAAAATTGCAATTTTTACAGAGTTTTGCTTACTCAAAAGCTTCAATTTTGACCAATTTCAGGCACAGAAATGACTTTAAACACACTTATTTTAGTTGAAAAAGTAATAATTCACATCCAACCATCATTTAAAGTCAAAAGATTAAATGTTAAAATTTCATCAATATTGACCACTTTTTTGAACGTTCGACTAGTCCGGGGTCATCGTTTTTCATCAGAAAATTGATTTTTTAGGACTCTACGAAAAATGATTCAAAATGTCATTTGAATCGGGCCTCATGTTGAATAACCAGTTTTTAAACCCTCACAGTGACCAAAATTGCAATTTTTACAGAGTTTTGCTTACTCAAAAGCTGCAATTTTGACCAATTTCAGGCACAGAAATGACTTTAAACACACTTATTTTAGTTGAAAAAGTAATAATTCACATCCAACAGTCATTTAAAGTCAAAAGATTAAATGTTAAATTTTCATCAATATTGACCAGTTTTTTGAACGTTCGACTGGTCCGGGGTCATCGTTTTTCATCAGAAAATTGATTTTTTGGACTCTACTAAAAATTATTCAAAATGTCATTTGGATCGGGCCTCATGTTGAATAACCACTTTTTAAACCCTCACAGTGACCAAAATTGCCATTTTTACAGAGTTTTGCTTACTCAAAAGCTATAATTTTAACCAATTTCAGGCACAGAAATGACTTTAAACACACTTATTTTAGTTGAAAAAGTAATAATTCACATCCAACCATCATTTAAAGTCAAAAGATTAAATGTTAAAATTTCATCAATATTGACCCCTTTTTTTAACGTTCGACAGGTCCGGGGTCATCGTTTTTCATCAGAAAATTGATTTTTTGGACTCTACCAAAAATGATTCAAAATGTCATTTGGATCGGGCCTCATGTTGAATAACCACTTTTTAAACCCTCACAGTGACCAAAATTGCCATTTTTACAGATTTTGCTTTCTCAAAAGCTTCAATTTTAACCAATTTCAGGCACAGAAATGACTTTAAACACACCTATTTTAGTTGAAAAAGTAATAATTCACATCCAACCATCATTTAAAGTCAAAAGATTAAATGTTAAAATTTCATCAATATTGACCCCTTTTTTTAACGTTCGACAGGTCCGGGGTCATCGTTTTTCATCAGAAAATTGATTTTTTGGACTCTACCAAAAATGATTCAAAATGTCATTTGGATCGGGCCTCATGTTGAATAACCAGTTTTTAAACCCTCACAGTGACCAAAATTGCAATTTTTACAGAGTTTTGCTTACTCAAAAGCTTCAATTTTGACCAATTTCAGGCACAGAAATGACTTTAAACACACTTATTTTAGTTGAAAAAGTTATAATTCACACCCAACCATCATTTAAAGTCAAAAGATTAAATGTTAAAATTTCATCAATATTGACCCCTTTTTTTAACGTTCGACAGGTCCGGGGTCATCGTTTTTCATCAGAAAATTGATTTTTTGGACTCTACCAAAAATTATTCAAAATGTTATTTGGATCGGGCCTCATGTTGAATAACCACTTTTTAAACCCTCACAGTGACCAAAATTGCAATTTTTACAGAGTTTTGCTTACTCAAAAGCTTCAATTTTGACCAATTTCAGGCACAGAAATGACTTTAAACACACTTATTTTAGTTGAAAAAGAAATAATTCACATCCAACAGTCATTTAAAGTCAAAAGATTAAATGTTAAATTTTCATCAATATTGACCAGTTTTTTGAACGTTCGACTGGGCCGGGGTCATCGTTTTTCATCAGAAAATTGATTTTTTGGACTCTACTAAAAATTATTCAAAATGTCATTTGGATCGGGCCTCATGTTGAATAACCACTTTTTAAAACCTCACAGTGACCAAAATTGCCATTTTTACAGAGTTTTGCTTACTCAAAAGCTATCATTTTAACCAATTTCAGGCACAGAAATGACTTTAAACACACTTATTTTAGTTGAAAAAGTAATAATTCACATCCAACCATCATTTAAAGTCAAAAGATTAAATGTTAAAATTTCATCAATATTGACCACTTTTTTGAACGTTCGACTAGTCCGTGGTCATCGTTTTTCATCAGAAAATTGATTTTTTAGGACTCTACGAAAAATGATTCAAAATGTCATTTGAATCGGGCCTCATGTTGAATAACCAGTTTTTAAACCCTCACAGTGACCAAAATTGCAATTTTTACAGAGTTTTGCTTACTCAAAAGCTGCAATTTTGACCAATTTCAGGCACAGAAATGACTTTAAACACACTTATTTTAGTTGAAAAAGTAATAATTCACATCCAACAGTCATTTAAAGTCAAAAGATTAAATGTTAAATTTTCATCAATATTGACCACTTTTTTGAACGTTCGACTAGTCCGGGGTCATCGTTTTTCATCAGAAAATTGATTTTTTAGGACTCTACGAAAAATGATTCAAAATGTCATTTGAATCGGGCCTCATGTTGAATAACCAGTTTTTAAACCCTCACAGTGACCAAAATTGCAATTTTTACAGAGTTTTGCTTACTCAAAAGCTGCAATTTTGACCAATTTCAGGCACAGAAATGACTTTAAACACACTTATTTTAGTTGAAAAAGTAATAATTCACATCCAACAGTCATTTAAAGTCAAAAGATTAAATGTTAAATTTTCATCAATATTGACCACTTTTTTGAACGTTCGACTGGTCCGGGGTCGTCGTTTTTCATCAGAAAATTGATTTTTTGGACTCTACCAAAAATGATTCAAAATGTCATTTGGATCGGGCCTCATGTTGAATAACCACTTTTTAAACCCTCACAGTGACCAAAATTGCCATTTTTACAGATTTTGCTTACTCAAAAGCTTCAATTTTAACCAATTTCAGGCACAGAAATGACTTTAAACACACCTATTTTAGTTGAAAAAGTAATAATTCACATCCAACCATCATTTAAAGTCAAAAGATTAAATGTTAAAATTTCATCAATATTGACCCCTTTTTTTAACGTTCGACAGGTCCGGGGTCATCGTTTTTCATCAGAAAATTGATTTTTTGGACTCTATCAAAAATTATTCAAAATGTTATTTGGATCGGGCCTCATGTTGAATAACCACTTTTTAAACCCTCACAGTGACCAAAATTGCAATTTTTACAGAGTTTTGCTTACTCAAAAGCTTCAATTTTGACCAATTTCAGGCACAGAAATGACTTTAAACACACTTATTTTAGTTGAAAAAGAAATAATTCACATCCAAAGGTCATTTAAAGTCAAAAGATTAAATGTTAAATTTTCATCAATATTGACCAGTTTTTTGAACGTTCGACTGGTCCGGGGTCATCGTTTTTCATCAGAAAATTGATTTTTTGGACTCTACTAAAAATTATTCAAAATGTCATTTGGATCGGGCCTCATGTTGAATAACCACTTTTTAAACCCTCACAGTGACCAAAATTGCCATTTTTACAGAGTTTTGCTTACTCAAAAGCTATAATTTTAACCAATTTCAGGCACAGAAATGACTTTAAACACACTTATTTTAGTTGAAAAAGTAATAATTCACATCCAACCATCATTTAAAGTCAAAAGATTAAATGTTAAAATTTCATCAATATTGACCACTTTTTTGAACGTTCGACTAGTCCGGGGTCATCGTTTTTCATCAGAAAATTGATTTTTTAGGACTCTACGAAAAATGATTCAAAATGTCATTTGAATCGGGCCTCATGTTGAATAACCAGTTTTTAAACCCTCACAGTGACCAAAATTGCAATTTTTACAGAGTTTTGCTTACTCAAAAGCTGCAATTTTGACCAATTTCAGGCACAGAAATGACTTTAAACACACTTATTTTAGTTGAAAAAGTAATAATTCACATCCAACAGTCATTTAAAGTCAAAAGATTAAATGTTAAATTTTCATCAATATTGACCACTTTTTTGAACGTTCGACAGGTCCGGGGTCATCGTTTTTCATCAGAAAATTGATTTTTTGGGCTCTACCAAAAATTATTCAAAATGTTATTTGGATCGGGCCTCATGTTGAATAACCAGTTTTTAAACCCTCACAGTGACCAAAATTGCAATTTTTACAGAGTTTTGCTTACTCAAAAGCTTCAATTTTGACCAATTTCAGGCACAGAAATGACTTTAAACACACTTATTTTAGTTGAAAAAGTAATAATTCACATCCAACCATCATTTAAAGTCAAAAGATTAAATGTTAAAATTTCATCAATATTGACCACTTTTTTGAACGTTCGACTAGTCCGGGGTCATCGTTTTTCATCAGAAAATTTATTTTTTAGGACTCTACGAAAAATGATTCAAAATGTCATTTGAATCGGGCCTCATGTTGAATAACCAGTTTTTAAACCCTCACAGTGACCAAAATTGCAATTTTTACAGAGTTTTGCTTACTCAAAAGCTGCAATTTTGACCAATTTCAGGCACAGAAATGACTTTAAACACACTTATTTTAGTTGAAAAAGTAATAATTCACATCCAACAGTCATTTAAAGTCAAAAGATTAAATGTTAAATTTTCATCAATATTGACCACTTTTTTGAACGTTCGACTGGTCCGGGGTCGTCGTTTTTCATCAGAAAATTGATTTTTTGGACTCTACCAAAAATGATTCAAAATGTCATTTGGATCGGGCCTCATGTTGAATAACCACTTTTTAAACCCTCACAGTGACCAAAATTGCCATTTTTACAGATTTTGCTTACTCAAAAGCTTCAATTTTAACCAATTTCAGGCACAGAAATGACTTTAAACACACCTATTTTAGTTGAAAAAGTAATAATTCACATCCAACCATCATTTAAAGTCAAAAGATTAAATGTTAAAATTTCATCAATATTGACCCCTTTTTTTAACGTTCGACAGGTCCGGGGTCATCGTTTTTCATCAGAAAATTGATTTTTTGGACTCTATCAAAAATTATTCAAAATGTTATTTGGATCGGGCCTCATGTTGAATAACCACTTTTTAAACCCTCACAGTGACCAAAATTGCAATTTTTACAGAGTTTTGCTTACTCAAAAGCTTCAATTTTGACCAATTTCAGGCACAGAAATGACTTTAAACACACTTATTTTAGTTGAAAAAGAAATAATTCACATCCAACAGTCATTTAAAGTCAAAAGATTAAATGTTAAATTTTCATCAATATTGACCATTTTTTTGAACGTTCGACTGGTCCGGGGTCATCGTTTTTCATCAGAAAATTGATTTTTTGGACTCTACTAAAAATTATTCAAAATGTCATTTGGATCGGGCCTCATGTTGAATAACCACTTTTTAAACCCTCACAGTGACCAAAATTGCCATTTTTACAGAGTTTTGCTTACTCAAAAGCTATAATTTTAACCAATTTCAGGCACAGAAATGACTTTAAACACACTTATTTTAGTTGAAAAAGTAATAATTCACATCCAACCATCATTTAAAGTCAAAAGATTAAATGTTAAAATTTCATCAATATTGACCCCTTTTTTTAACGTTCGACAGGTCCGGGGTCATCGTTTTTCATCAGAAAATTGATTTTTTGGACTCTACCAAAAATGATTCAAAATGTCATTTGGATCGGGCCTCATGTTGAATAACCACTTTTTAAACCCTCACAGTGACCAAAATTGCCATTTTTACAGATTTTGCTTTCTCAAAAGCTTCAATTTTAACCAATTTCAGGCACAGAAATGACTTTAAACACACCTATTTTAGTTGAAAAAGTAATAATTCACATCCAACCATCATTTAAAGTCAAAAGATTAAATGTTAAAATTTCATCAATATTGACCCCTTTTTTTAACGTTCGACAGGTCCGGGGTCATCGTTTTTCATCAGAAAATTGATTTTTTGGACTCTACCAAAAATGATTCAAAATGTCATTTGGATCGGGCCTCATGTTGAATAACCAGTTTTTAAACCCTCACAGTGACCAAAATTGCAATTTTTACAGTTTTGCTTACTCAAAAGCTTCCATTTTGACCAATTTCAGGCACAGAAATGACTTTAAACACACTTATTTTAGTTGAAAAAGTTATAATTCACACCCAACCATCATTTAAAGTCAAAAGATTAAATGTTAAAATTTCATCAATATTGACCCCTTTTTTTAACGTTCGACAGGTCCGGGGTAATCGTTTTTCATCAGAAAATTGATTTTTTGGACTCTACCAAAAATTATTCAAAATGTTATTTGGATCGGGCCTCATGTTGAATAACCACTTTTTAAACCCTCACAGTGACCAAAATTGCAATTTTTACAGAGTTTTGCTTACTCAAAAGCTTCAATTTTGACCAATTTCAGGCACAGAAATGACTTTAAACACACTTATTTTAGTTGAAAAAGAAATAATTCACATCCAACAGTCATTTAAAGTCAAAAGATTAAATGTTAAATTTTCATCAATATTGACCAGTTTTTTGAACGTTCGACTGGTCCGGGGTCATCGTTTTTCATCAGAAAATTGATTTTTTGGACTCTACTAAAAATTATTCAAAATGTCATTTGGATCGGGCCTCATGTTGAATAACCACTTTTTAAACCCTCACAGTGACCAAAATTGCCATTTTTACAGAGTTTTGCTTACTCAAAAGCTATAATTTTGACCAATTTCAGGCACAGAAATGACTTTAAACACACTTATTTTAGTTGAAAAAGTAATAATTCACATCCAACCATCATTTAAAGTCAAAAGATTAAATGTTAAAATTTCATCAATATTGACCACTTTTTTGAACGTTCGACTAGTCCGGGGTCATCGTTTTTCATCAGAAAATTGATTTTTTAGGACTCTACGAAAAATGATTCAAAATGTCATTTGAATCGGGCCTCATGTTGAATAACCAGTTTTTAAACCCTCACAGTGACCAAAATTGCAATTTTTACAGAGTTTTGCTTACTCAAAAGCTGCAATTTTGACCAATTTCAGGCACAGAAATGACTTTAAACACACTTATTTTAGTTGAAAAAGTAATAATTCACATCCAACAGTCATTTAAAGTCAAAAGATTAAATGTTAAATTTTCATCAATATTGACCACTTTTTTGAACGTTCGACTGGTCCGGGGTCGTCGTTTTTCATCAGAAAATTGATTTTTTGGACTCTACCAAAAATGATTCAAAATGTCATTTGGATCGGGCCTCATGTTGAATAACCACTTTTTAAACCCTCACAGTGACCAAAATTGCCATTTTTACAGATTTTGCTTACTCAAAAGCTTCAATTTTAACCAATTTCAGGCACAGAAATGACTTTAAACACACCTATTTTAGTTGAAAAAGTAATAATTCACATCCAACCATCATTTAAAGTCAAAAGATTAAATGTTAAAATTTCATCAATATTGACCCCTTTTTTTAACGTTCGACAGGTCCGGGGTCATCGTTTTTCATCAGAAAATTGATTTTTTTGGACTCTATCAAAAATTATTCAAAATGTTATTTGGATCGGGCCTCATGTTGAATAACCACTTTTTAAACCCTCACAGTGACCAAAATTGCAATTTTTACAGAGTTTTGCTTACTCAAAAGCTTCAATTTTGACCAATTTCAGGCACAGAAATGACTTTAAACACACTTATTTTAGTTGAAAAAGTAATAATTCACATCCAACAGTCATTTAAAGTCAAAAGATTAAATGTTAAATTTTCATCAATATTGACCAGTTTTTTGAACGTTCGACTGGTCCGGGGTCATCGTTTTTCATCAGAAAATTGATTTTTTGGACTCTACTAAAAATTATTCAAAATGTCATTTGGATCGGGCCTCATGTTGAATAACCACTTTTTAAACCCTCACACTGACCAAAATTGCCATTTTTACAGAGTTTTGCTTACTCAAAAGCTATAATTTTAACCAATTTCAGGCACAGAAATGACTTTAAACACACTTATTTTAGTTGAAAAAGTAATAATTCACATCCAACCATCATTTAAAGTCAAAAGATTAAATGTTAAAATTTCATCAATATTGACCCCTTTTTTTAACGTTCGACAGGTCCGGGGTCATCGTTTTTCATCAGAAAATTGATTTTTTGGACTCTACCAAAAATGATTCAAAATGTCATTTGGATCGGGCCTCATGTTGAATAACCACTTTTTAAACCCTCACAGTGACCAAAATTGCCATTTTTACAGATTTTGCTTTCTCAAAAGCTTCAATTTTAACCAATTTCAGGCACAGAAATGACTTTAAACACACCTATTTTAGTTGAAAAAGTAATAATTCACATCCAACCATCATTTAAAGTCAAAAGATTAAATGTTAAAATTTCATCAATATTGACCCCTTTTTTTAACGTTCGACAGGTCCGGGGTCATCGTTTTTCATCAGAAAATTGATTTTTTGGACTCTACCAAAAATGATTCAAAATGTCATTTGGATCGGGCCTCATGTTGAATAACCAGTTTTTAAACCCTCACAGTGACCAAAATTGCAATTTTTACAGAGTTTTGCTTACTCAAAAGCTTCAATTTTGACCAATTTCAGGCACAGAAATGACTTTAAACACACTTATTTTAGTTGAAAAAGTTATAATTCACACCCAACCATCATTTAAAGTCAAAAGATTAAATGTTAAAATTTCATCAATATTGACCCCTTTTTTTAACGTTCGACAGGTCCGGGGTCATCGTTTTTCATCAGAAAATTGATTTTTTGGACTCTACCAAAAATTATTCAAAATGTTATTTGGATCGGGCCTCATGTTGAATAACCACTTTTTAAACCCTCACAGTGACCAAAATTGCAATTTTTACAGAGTTTTGCTTACTCAAAAGCTTCAATTTTGACCAATTTCAGGCACAGAAATGACTTTAAACACACTTATTTTAGTTGAAAAAGAAATAATTCACATCCAACAGTCATTTAAAGTCAAAAGATTAAATGTTAAATTTTCATCAATATTGACCAGTTTTTTGAACGTTCGACTGGTCCGGGGTCATCGTTTTTCATCAGAAAATTGATTTTTTGGACTCTACTAAAAATTATTCAAAATGTCATTTGGATCGGGCCTCATGTTGAATAACCACTTTTTAAACCCTCACAGTGACCAAAATTGCCATTTTTACAGAGTTTTGCTTACTCAAAAGCTATAATTTTAACCAATTTCAGGCACAGAAATGACTTTAAACACACTTATTTTAGTTGAAAAAGTAATAATTCACATCCAACCATCATTTAAAGTCAAAAGATTAAATGTTAAAATTTCATCAATATTGACCACTTTTTTGAACGTTCGACTAGTCCGGGGTCATCGTTTTTCATCAGAAAATTGATTTTTTAGGACTCTACGAAAAATGATTCAAAATGTCATTTGAATCGGGCCTCATGTTGAATAACCAGTTTTTAAACCCTCACAGTGACCAAAATTGCAATTTTTACAGAGTTTTGCTTACTCAAAAGCTGCAATTTTGACCAATTTCAGGCACAGAAATGACTTTAAACACACTTATTTTAGTTGAAAAAGTAATAATTCACATCCAACAGTCCTTTAAAGTCAAAAGATTAAATGTTAAATTTTCATCAATATTGACCACTTTTTTGAACGTTCGACAGGTCCGGGGTCATCGTTTTTCATCAGAAAATTGATTTTTTGGACTCTACCAAAAATTATTCAAAATGTTATTTGGATCGGGCCTCATGTTGAATAACCAGTTTTTAAACCCTCACAGTGACCAAAATTGCAATTTTTACAGAGTTTTGCTTACTCAAAAGCTTCAATTTTGACCAATTTCAGGCACAGAAATGACTTTAAACACACTTATTTTAGTTGAAAAAGTAATAATTCACATCCAACCATCATTTAAAGTCAAAAGATTAAATGTTAAAATTTCATCAATATTGACCACTTTTTTGAACGTTCTACTAGTCCGGGGTCATCGTTTTTCATCAGAAAATTGATTTTTTAGGACTCTACGAAAATGATTCAAAATGTCATTTGAATCGGGCCTCATGTTGAATAACCAGTTTTTAAACCCTCACAGTGACCAAAATTGCAATTTTTACAGAGTTTTGCTTACTCAAAAGCTGCAATTTTGACCAATTTCAGGCACAGAAATGACTTTAAACACACTTATTTTAGTTGAAAAAGTAATAATTCACATCCAACAGTCATTTAAAGTCAAAAGATTAAATGTTAAATTTTCATCAATATTGACCACTTTTTTGAACGTTCGACTGGTCCGGGGTCGTCGTTTTTCATCAGAAAATTGATTTTTTGGACTCTACCAAAAATGATTCAAAATGTCATTTGGATCGGGCCTCATGTTGAATAACCACTTTTTAAACCCTCATAGTGACCAAAATTGCCATTTTTACAGATTTTGCTTACTCAAAAGCTTCAATTTTAACCAATTTCAGGCACAGAAATGACTTTAAACACACCTATTTTAGTTGAAAAAGTAATAATTCACATCCAACCATCATTTAAAGTCAAAAGATTAAATGTTAAAATTTCATCAATATTGACCCCTTTTTTTAACGTTCGACAGGTCCGGGGTCATCGTTTTTCATCAGAAAATTGATTTTTTGGACTCTATCAAAAATTATTCAAAATGTTATTTGGATCGGGCCTCATGTTGAATAACCACTTTTTAAACCCTCACAGTGACCAAAATTGCAATTTTTACAGAGTTTTGCTTACTCAAAAGCTTCAATTTTGACCAATTTCAGGCACAGAAATGACTTTAAACACACTTATTTTAGTTGAAAAAGAAATAATTCACATCCAACAGTCATTTAAAGTCAAAAGATTAAATGTTAAATTTTCATCAATATTGACCAGTTTTTTGAACGTTCGACTGGTCCGGGGTCATCGTTTTTCATCAGAAAATTGATTTTTTGGACTCTACTAAAAATTATTCAAAATGTCATTTGGATCGGGCCTCATGTTGAATAACCACTTTTTAAACCCTCACAGTGACCAAAATTGCCATTTTTACAGAGTTTTGCTTACTCAAAAGCTATAATTTTAACCAATTTCAGGCACAGAAATGACTTTAAACACACTTATTTTAGTTGAAAAAGTAATAATTCACATCCAACCATCATTTAAAGTCAAAAGATTAAATGTTAAAATTTCATCAATATTGACCCCTTTTTTTAACGTTCGACAGGTCCGGGGTCATCGTTTTTCATCAGAAAATAGATTTTTTGGACTCTACCAAAAATGATTCAAAATGTCATTTGGATCGGGCCTCATGTTGAATAACCACTTTTTAAACCCTCACAGTGACCAAAATTGCCATTTTTACAGATTTTGCTTTCTCAAAAGCTTCAATTTTAACCAATTTCAGGCACAGAAATGACTTTAAACACACCTATTTTAGTTGAAAAAGTAATAATTCACATCCAACCATCATTTAAAGTCAAAAGATTAAATGTTAAAATTTCATCAATATTGACCCCTTTTTTTAACGTTCGACAGGTCCGGGGTCATCGTTTTTCATCAGAAAATTGATTTTTTGGACTCTACCAAAAATGATTCAAAATGTCATTTGGATCGGGCCTCATGTTGAATAACCAGTTTTTAAACCCTCACAGTGACCAAAATTGCAATTTTTACAGAGTTTTGCTTACTCAAAAGCTTCAATTTTGACCAATTTCAGGCACAGAAATGACTTTAAACACACTTATTTTAGTTGAAAAAGTTATAATTCACACCCAACCATCATTTAAAGTCAAAAGATTAAATGTTAAAATTTCATCAATATTGACCCCTGTTTTTTAACGTTCGACAGGTCCGGGGTCATCGTTTTTCATCAGAAAATTGATTTTTTGGACTCTACCAAAAATTATTCAAAATGTTATTTGGATCGGGCCTCATGTTGAATAACCACTTTTTAAACCCTCACAGTGACCAAAATTGCAATTTTTACAGAGTTTTGCTTACTCAAAAGCTTCAATTTTGACCAATTTCAGGCACAGAAATGACTTTAAACACACTTATTTTAGTTGAAAAAGAAATAATTCACATCCAACAGTCATTTAAAGTCAAAAGATTAAATGTTAAATTTTCATCAATATTGACCAGTTTTTTGAACGTTCGACTGGTCCGGGGTCATCGTTTTTCATCAGAAAATTGATTTTTTGGACTCTACTAAAAATGATTCAAAATGTCATTTGGATCGGGCCTCATGTTGAATAACCACTTTTTAAACCCTCACAGTGACCAAAATTGCCATTTTTACAGAGTTTTGCTTACTCAAAAGCTATAATTTTAACCAATTTCAGGCACA
Organism: Lissotriton helveticus; assembly: GCF_964261635.1. NCBI lineage: Eukaryota > Metazoa > Chordata > Amphibia > Caudata > Salamandridae > Lissotriton > Lissotriton helveticus. The sequence goes on from NW_027611965.1 coordinate 51,354, forward strand.
GAAATGACTTTAAACACACTTATTTTAGTTGAAAAAGTAATAATTCACATCCAACCATCATTTAAAGTCAAAAGATTAAATGTTAAAATTTCATCAATATTGACCACTTTTTTGAACGTTCGACTAGTCCGGGGTCATCGTTTTTCATCAGAAAATTGATTTTTTAGGACTCTACGAAAAATGATTCAAAATGTCATTTGAATCGGGCCTCATGTTGAATAACCAGTTTTTAAACCCTCACAGTGACCAAAATTGCAATTTTTACAGAGTTTTGCTTACTCAAAAGCTGCAATTTTGACCAATTTCAGGCACAGAAATGACTTTAAACACACTTATTTTAGTTGAAAAAGTAATAATTCACATCCAACAGTCATTTAAAGTCAAAAGATTAAATGTTAAATTTTCATCAATATTGACCACTTTTTTGAACGTTCGACAGGTCCGGGGTCATCGTTTTTCATCAGAAAATTGATTTTTTGGACTCTACCAAAAATTATTCAAAATGTTATTTGGATCGGGCCTCATGTTGAATAACCAGTTTTTAAACCCTCACAGTGACCAAAATTGCAATTTTTACAGAGTTTTGCTTACTCAAAAGCTTCAATTTTGACCAATTTCAGGCACAGAAATGACTTTAAACACACTTATTTTAGTTGAAAAAGTAATAATTCACATCCAACCATCATTTAAAGTCAAAAGATTAAATGTTAAAATTTCATCAATATTGACCACTTTTTTGAACGTTCGACTAGTCCGGGGTCATCGTTTTTCATCAGAAAATTGATTTTTTAGGACTCTACGAAAAATGATTCAAAATGTCATTTGAATCGGGCCTCATGTTGAATAACCAGTTTTTAAACCCTCACAGTGACCAAAATTGCAATTTTTACAGAGTTTTGCTTACTCAAAAGCTGCAATTTTGACCAATTTCAGGCACAGAAATGACTTTAAACACACTTATTTTAGTTGAAAAAGTAATAATTCACATCCAACAGTCATTTAAAGTCAAAAGATTAAATGTTAAATTTTCATCAATATTGACCACTTTTTTGAACGTTCGACTGGTCCGGGGTCGTCGTTTTTCATCAGAAAATTGATTTTTTGGACTCTACCAAAAATGATTCAAAATGTCATTTGGATCGGGCCTCATGTTGAATAACCACTTTTTAAACCCTCACAGTGACCAAAATTGCCATTTTTACAGATTTTGCTTACTCAAAAGCTTCAATTTTAACCAATTTCAGGCACAGAAATGACTTTAAACACACTTATTTTAGTTGAAAAAGAAATAATTCACATCCAACAGTCATTTAAAGTCAAAAGATTAAATGTTAAATTTTCATCAATATTGACCAGTTTTTTGAACGTTCGACTGGTCCGGGGTCATCGTTTTTCATCAGAAATTTGATTTTTTGGACTCTACTAAAAATTATTCAAAATGTCATTTGGATCGGGCCTCATGTTGAATAACCACTTTTTAAACCCTCACAGTGACCAAAATTGCCATTTTTACAGAGTTTTGCTTACTCAAAAGCTATAATTTTAACCAATTTCAGGCACAGAAATGACTTTAAACACACTTATTTTAGTTGAAAAAGTAATAATTCACATCCAACCATCATTTAAAGTCAAAAGATTAAATGTTAAAATTTCATCAATATTGACCCCTTTTTTTAACGTTCGACAGGTCCGGGGTCATCGTTTTTCATCAGAAAATTGATTTTTTGGACTCTACCAAAAATGATTCAAAATGTCATTTGGATCGGGCCTCATGTTGAATAACCAGTTTTTAAACCCTCACAGTGACCAAAATTGCAATTTTTACAGAGTTTTGCTTACTCAAAAGCTTCAATTTTGACCAATTTCAGGCACAGAAATGACTTTAAACACACTTATTTTAGTTGAAAAAGTTATAATTCACACCCAACCATCATTTAAAGTCAAAAGATTAAATGTTAAAATTTCATCAATATTGACCCCTTTTTTTAACGTTCGACAGGTCCGGGGTCATCGTTTTTCATCAGAAAATTGATTTTTTGGACTCTACTAAAAATTATTCAAAATGTCATTTGGATCGGGCCTCATGTTGAATAACCAGTTTTTAAACCCTCACAGTGACCAAAATTGCAATTTTTACAGAGTTTTGCTTACTCAAAAGCTTCAATTTTGACCAATTTCAGGCACAGAAATGACTTTAAACACACTTATTTTAGTTGAAAAAGAAATAATTCACATCCAACAGTCATTTAAAGTCAAAAGATTAAATGTTAAATTTTCATCAATATTGACCAGTTTTTTGAACGTTCGACTGGTCCGGGGTCATCGTTTTTCATCAGAAAATTGATTTTTTGGACTCTACTAAAAATTATTCAAAATGTCATTTGGATCGGGCCTCATGTTGAATAACCACTTTTTAAACCCTCACAGTGACCAAAATTGCCATTTTTACAGAGTTTTGCTTACTCAAAAGCTATAATTTTAACCAATTTCAGGCACAGAAATGACTTTAAACACACTTATTTTAGTTGAAAAAGTAATAATTCACATCCAACCATCATTTAAAGTCAAAAGATTAAATGTTAAAATTTCATCAATATTGACCACTTTTTTGAACGTTCGACTAGTCCGGGGTCATCGTTTTTCATCAGAAAATTGATTTTTTAGGACTCTACGAAAAATGATTCAAAATGTCATTTGAATCGGGCCTCATGTTGAATAACCAGTTTTTAAACCCTCACAGTGACCAAAATTGCAATTTTTACAGAGTTTTGCTTACTCAAAAGCTGCAATTTTGACCAATTTCAGGCACAGAAATGACTTTAAACACACTTATTTTAGTTGAAAAAGTAATAATTCACATCCAACAGTCCTTTAAAGTCAAAAGATTAAATGTTAAATTTTCATCAATATTGACCACTTTTTTGAACGTTCAACAGGTCCGGGGTCATCGTTTTTCATCAGAAAATTGATTTTTTGGACTCTACCAAAAATTATTCAAAATGTTATTTGGATCGGGCCTCATGTTGAATAACCAGTTTTTAAACCCTCACAGTGACCAAAATTGCAATTTTTACAGAGTTTTGCTTACTCAAAAGCTTCAATTTTGACCAATTTCAGGCACAGAAATGACTTTAAACACACTTATTTTAGTTGAAAAAGTAATAATTCACATCCAACCATCATTTAAAGTCAAAAGATTAAATGTTAAAATTTCATCAATATTGACCACTTTTTTGAACGTTCTACTAGTCCGGGGTCATCGTTTTTCATCAGAAAATTGATTTTTTAGGACTCTACGAAAAATGATTCAAAATGTCATTTGAATCGGGCCTCATGTTGAATAACCAGTTTTTAAACCCTCACAGTGACCAAAATTGCAATTTTTACAGAGTTTTGCTTACTCAAAAGCTGCAATTTTGACCAATTTCAGGCACAGAAATGACTTTAAACACACTTATTTTAGTTGAAAAAGTAATAATTCACATCCAACAGTCATTTAAAGTCAAAAGATTAAATGTTAAATTTTCATCAATATTGACCACTTTTTTGAACGTTCGACTGGTCCGGGGTCGTCGTTTTTCATCAGAAAATTGATTTTTTGGACTCTACCAAAAATGATTCAAAATGTCATTTGGATCGGGCCTCATGTTGAATAACCACTTTTTAAACCCTCATAGTGACCAAAATTGCCATTTTTACAGATTTTGCTTACTCAAAAGCTTCAATTTTAACCAATTTCAGGCACAGAAATGACTTTAAACACACCTATTTTAGTTGAAAAAGTAATAATTCACATCCAACCATCATTTAAAGTCAAAAGATTAAATGTTAAAATTTCATCAATATTGACCCCTTTTTTTAACGTTCGACAGGTCCGGGGTCATCGTTTTTCATCAGAAAATTGATTTTTTGGACTCTATCAAAAATTATTCAAAATGTTATTTGGATCGGGCCTCATGTTGAATAACCACTTTTTAAACCCTCACAGTGACCAAAATTGCAATTTTTACAGAGTTTTGCTTACTCAAAAGCTTCAATTTTGACCAATTTCAGGCACAGAAATGACTTTAAACACACTTATTTTAGTTGAAAAAGAAATAATTCACATCCAACAGTCATTTAAAGTCAAAAGATTAAATGTTAAATTTTCATCAATATTGACCAGTTTTTTGAACGTTCGACTGGTCCGGGGTCATCGTTTTTCATCAGAAAATTGATTTTTTGGACTCTACTAAAAATTATTCAAAATGTCATTTGGATCGGGCCTCATGTTGAATAACCACTTTTTAAACCCTCACAGTGACCAAAATTGCCATTTTTACAGAGTTTTGCTTACTCAAAAGCTATAATTTTAACCAATTTCAGGCACAGAAATGACTTTAAACACACTTATTTTAGTTGAAAAAGTAATAATTCACATCCAACCATCATTTAAAGTCAAAAGATTAAATGTTAAAATTTCATCAATATTGACCCCTTTTTTTAACGTTCGACAGGTCCGGGGTCATCGTTTTTCATCAGAAAATAGATTTTTTGGACTCTACCAAAAATGATTCAAAATGTCATTTGGATCGGGCCTCATGTTGAATAACCACTTTTTAAACCCTCACAGTGACCAAAATTGCCATTTTTACAGATTTTGCTTTCTCAAAAGCTTCAATTTTAACCAATTTCAGGCACAGAAATGACTTTAAACACACCTATTTTAGTTGAAAAAGTAATAATTCACATCCAACCATCATTTAAAGTCAAAAGATTAAATGTTAAAATTTCATCAATATTGACCCCTTTTTTTAACGTTCGACAGGTCCGGGGTCATTGTTTTTCATCAGAAAATTGATTTTTTGGACTCTACCAAAAATGATTCAAAATGTCATTTGGATCGGGCCTCATGTTGAATAACCAGTTTTTAAACCCTCACAGTGACCAAAATTGCAATTTTTACAGAGTTTTGCTTACTCAAAAGCTTCAATTTTGACCAATTTCAGGCACAGAAATGACTTTAAACACACTTATTTTAGTTGAAAAAGTTATAATTCACACCCAACCATCATTTAAAGTCAAAAGATTAAATGTTAAAATTTCATCAATATTGACCCCTTTTTTTAACGTTCGACAGGTCCGGGGTCATCGTTTTTCATCAGAAAATTGATTTTTTGGACTCTACCAAAAATTATTCAAAATGTTATTTGGATCGGGCCTCATGTTGAATAACCACTTTTTAAACCCTCACAGTGACCAAAATTGCAATTTTTACAGAGTTTTGCTTACTCAAAAGCTTCAATTTTGACCAATTTCAGGCACAGAAATGACTTTAAACACACTTATTTTAGTTGAAAAAGAAATAATTCACATCCAACAGTCATTTAAAGTCAAAAGATTAAATGTTAAATTTTCATCAATATTGACCAGTTTTTTGAACGTTCGACTGGTCCGGGGTCATCGTTTTTCATCAGAAAATTGATTTTTTGGACTCTACTAAAAATTATTCAAAATGTCATTTGGATCGGGCCTCATGTTGAATAACCACTTTTTAAACCCTCACAGTGACCAAAATTGCCATTTTTACAGAGTTTTGCTTACTCAAAAGCTATAATTTTAACCAATTTCAGGCACAGAAATGACTTTAAACACACTTATTTTAGTTGAAAAAGTAATAATTCACATCCAACCATCATTTAAAGTCAAAAGATTAAATGTTAAAATTTCATCAATATTGACCACTTTTTTGAACGTTCGACTAGTCCGGGGTCATCGTTTTTCATCAGAAAATTGATTTTTTAGGACTCTACGAAAAATGATTCAAAATGTCATTTGAATCGGGCCTCATGTTGAATAACCAGTTTTTAAACCCTCACAGTGACCAAAATTGCAATTTTTACAGAGTTTTGCTTACTCAAAAGCTGCAATTTTGACCAATTTCAGGCACAGAAATGACTTTAAACACACTTATTTTAGTTGAAAAAGTAATAATTCACATCCAACAGTCATTTAAAGTCAAAAGATTAAATGTTAAATTTTCATCAATATTGACCACTTTTTTGAACGTTCGACAGGTCCGGGGTCATCGTTTTTCATCAGAAAATTGATTTTTTGGACTCTACCAAAAATTATTCAAAATGTTATTTGGATCGGGCCTCATGTTGAATAACCAGTTTTTAAACCCTCACAGTGACCAAAATTGCAATTTTTACAGAGTTTTGCTTACTCAAAAGCTTCAATTTTGACCAATTTCAGGCACAGAAATGACTTTAAACACACTTATTTTAGTTGAAAAAGTAATAATTCACATCCAACCATCATTTAAAGTCAAAAGATTAAATGTTAAAATTTCATCAATATTGACCACTTTTTTGAACGTTCGACTAGTCCGGGGTCATCGTTTTTCATCAGAAAATTGATTTTTTAGGACTCTACGAAAAATGATTCAAAATGTCATTTGAATCGGGCCTCATGTTGAATAACCAGTTTTTAAACCCTCACAGTGACCAAAATTGCAATTTTTACAGAGTTTTGCTTACTCAAATGCTGCAATTTTGACCAATTTCAGGCACAGAAATGACTTTAAACACACTTATTTTAGTTGAAAAAGTAATAATTCACATCCAACAGTCATTTAAAGTCAAAAGATTAAATGTTAAATTTTCATCAATATTGACCACTTTTTTGAACGTTCGACTGGTCCGGGGTCGTCGTTTTTCATCAGAAAATTGATTTTTTGGACTCTACCAAAAATGATTCAAAATGTCATTTGGATCGGGCCTCATGTTGAATAACCACTTTTTAAACCCTCACAGTGACCAAAATTGCCATTTTTACAGATTTTGCTTACTCAAAAGCTTCAATTTTAACCAATTTCAGGCACAGAAATGACTTTAAACACACTTATTTTAGTTGAAAAAGAAATAATTCACATCCAACAGTCATTTAAAGTCAAAAGATTAAATGTTAAATTTTCATCAATATTGACCAGTTTTTTGAACGTTCGACTGGTCCGGGGTCATCGTTTTTCATCAGAAAATTGATTTTTTGGACTCTACTAAAAATTATTCAAAATGTCATTTGGATCGGGCCTCATGTTGAATAACCACTTTTTAAACCCTCACAGTGACCAAAATTGCCATTTTTACAGAGTTTTGCTTACTCAAAAGCTATAATTTTAACCAATTTCAGGCACAGAAATGACTTTAAACACACTTATTTTAGTTGAAAAAGTAATAATTCACATCCAACCATCATTTAAAGTCAAAAGATTAAATGTTAAAATTTCATCAATATTGACCCCTTTTTTTAACGTTCGACAGGTCCGGGGTCATCGTTTTTCATCAGAAAATTGATTTTTTGGACTCTACCAAAAATGATTCAAAATGTCATTTGGATCGGGCCTCATGTTGAATAACCAGTTTTTAAACCCTCACAGTGACCAAAATTGCAATTTTTACAGAGTTTTGCTTACTCAAAAGCTTCAATTTTGACCAATTTCAGGCACAGAAATGACTTTAAACACACTTATTTTAGTTGAAAAAGTTATAATTCACACCCAACCATCATTTAAAGTCAAAAGATTAAATGTTAAAATTTCATCAATATTGACCCCTTTTTTTAACGTTCGACAGGTCCGGGGTCATCGTTTTTCATCAGAAAATTGATTTTTTGGACTCTACTAAAAATTATTCAAAATGTCATTTGGATCGGGCCTCATGTTGAATAACCACTTTTTAAACCCTCACAGTGACCAAAATTGCCATTTTTACAGAGTTTTGCTTACTCAAAAGCTATAATTTTAACCAATTTCAGGCACAGAAATGACTTTAAACACACTTATTTTAGTTGAAAAAGTAATAATTCACATCCAACCATCATTTAAAGTCAAAAGATTAAATGTTAAAATTTCATCAATATTGACCCCTTTTTTTAACGTTCGACAGGTCCGGGGTCATCGTTTTTCATCAGAAAATTGATTTTTTGGACTCTACCAAAAATGATTCAAAATGTCATTTGGATCGGGCCTCATGTTGAATAACCACTTTTTAAACCCTCACAGTGACCAAAATTGCCATTTTTACAGATTTTGCTTTCTCAAAAGCTTCAATTTTAACCAATTTCAGGCACAGAAATGACTTTAAACACACCTATTTTAGTTGAAAAAGTAATAATTCACATCCAACCATCATTTAAAGTCAAAAGATTAAATGTTAAAATTTCATCAATATTGACCCCTTTTTTTAACGTTCGACAGGTCCGGGGTCATCGTTTTTCATCAGAAAATTGATTTTTTGGACTCTACCAAAAATGATTCAAAATGTCATTTGGATCGGGCCTCATGTTGAATAACCAGTTTTTAAACCCTCACAGTGACCAAAATTGCCATTTTTACAGATTTTGCTTTCTCAAAAGCTTCAATTTTAACCAATTTCAGGCACAGAAATGACTTTAAACACACTTATTTTAGTTGAAAAAGTAATAATTCACATCCAACAGTCCTTTAAAGTCAAAAGATTAAATGTTAAATTTTCATCAATATTGACCACTTTTTTGAACGTTCGACAGGTCCGGGGTCATCGTTTTTCATCAGAAAATTGATTTTTTGGACTCTACCAAAAATTATTCAAAATGTTATTTGGATCGGGCCTCATGTTGAATAACCAGTTTTTAAACCCTCACAGTGACCAAAATTGCAATTTTTACAGAGTTTTGCTTACTCAAAAGCTTCAATTTTGACCAATTTCAGGCACAGAAATGACTTTAAACACACTTATTTTAGTTGAAAAAGTAATAATTCACATCCAACCATCATTTAAAGTCAAAAGATTAAATGTTAAAATTTCATCAATATTGACCACTTTTTTGAACGTTCTACTAGTCCGGGGTCATCGTTTTTCATCAGAAAATTGATTTTTTAGGACTCTACGAAAAATGATTCAAAATGTCATTTGAATCGGGCCTCATGTTGAATAACCAGTTTTTAAACCCTTACAGTGACCAAAATTGCAATTTTTACAGAGTTTTGCTTACTCAAAAGCTGCAATTTTGACCAATTTCAGGCACAGAAATGACTTTAAACACACTTATTTTAGTTGAAAAAGTAATAATTCACATCCAACAGTCATTTAAAGTCAAAAGATTAAATGTTAAATTTTCATCAATATTGACCACTTTTTTGAACGTTCGACTGGTCCGGGGTCGTCGTTTTTCATCAGAAAATTGATTTTTTGGACTCTACCAAAAATGATTCAAAATGTCATTTGGATCGGGCCTCATGTTGAATAACCACTTTTTAAACCCTCATAGTGACCAAAATTGCCATTTTTACAGATTTTGCTTACTCAAAAGCTTCAATTTTAACCAATTTCAGGCACAGAAATGACTTTAAACACACCTATTTTAGTTGAAAAAGTAATAATTCACATCCAACCATCATTTAAAGTCAAAAGATTAAATGTTAAAATTTCATCAATATTGACCCCTTTTTTTAACGTTCGACAGGTCCGGGGTCATCGTTTTTCATCAGAAAATTGATTTTTTGGACTCTATCAAAAATTATTCAAAATGTTATTTGGATCGGGCCTCATGTTGAATAACCACTTTTTAAACCCTCACAGTGACCAAAATTGCAATTTTTACAGAGTTTTGCTTACTCAAAAGCTTCAATTTTGACCAATTTCAGGCACAGAAATGACTTTAAACACACTTATTTTAGTTGAAAAAGAAATAATTCACATCCAACAGTCATTTAAAGTCAAAAGATTAAATGTTAAATTTTCATCAATATTGACCAGTTTTTTGAACGTTCGACTGGTCCGGGGTCATCGTTTTTCATCAGAAAATTGATTTTTTGGACTCTACTAAAAATTATTCAAAATGTCATTTGGATCGGGCCTCATGTTGAATAACCACTTTTTAAACCCTCACAGTGACCAAAATTGCCATTTTTACAGAGTTTTGCTTACTCAAAAGCTATAATTTTAACCAATTTCAGGCACAGAAATGACTTTAAACACACTTATTTTAGTTGAAAAAGTAATAATTCACATCCAACCATCATTTAAAGTCAAAAGATTAAATGTTAAAATTTCATCAATATTGACCCCTTTTTTTAACGTTCGACAGGTCCGGGGTCATCGTTTTTCATCAGAAAATAGATTTTTTGGACTCTACCAAAAATGATTCAAAATGTCATTTGGATCGGGCCTCATGTTGAATAACCACTTTTTAAACCCTCACAGTGACCAAAATTGCCATTTTTACAGATTTTGCTTTCTCAAAAGCTTCAATTTTAACCAATTTCAGGCACAGAAATGACTTTAAACACACCTATTTTAGTTGAAAAAGTAATAATTCACATCCAACCATCATTTAAAGTCAAAAGATTAAATGTTAAAATTTCATCAATATTGACCCCTTTTTTTAACGTTCGACAGGTCCGGGGTCATCGTTTTTCATCAGAAAATTGATTTTTTGGACTCTACCAAAAATGATTCAAAATGTCATTTGGATCGGGCCTCATGTTGAATAACCAGTTTTTAAACCCTCACAGTGACCAAAATTGCAATTTTTACAGAGTTTTGCTTACTCAAAAGCTTCAATTTTGACCAATTTCAGGCACAGAAATGACTTTAAACACACTTATTTTAGTTGAAAAAGTTATAATTCACACCCAACCATCATTTAAAGTCAAAAGATTAAATGTTAAAATTTCATCAATATTGACCCCTTTTTTTAACGTTCGACAGGTCCGGGGTCATCGTTTTTCATCAGAAAATTGATTTTTTGGACTCTACCAAAAATTATTCAAAATGTTATTTGGATCGGGCCTCATGTTGAATAACCACTTTTTAAACCCTCACAGTGACCAAAATTGCAATTTTTACAGAGTTTTGCTTACTCAAAAGCTTCAATTTTGACCAATTTCAGGCACAGAAATGACTTTAAACACACTTATTTTAGTTGAAAAAGAAATAATTCACATCCAACAGTCATTTAAAGTCAAAAGATTAAATGTTAAATTTTCATCAATATTGACCAGTTTTTTGAACGTTCGACTGGTCCGGGGTCATCGTTTTTCATCAGAAAATTGATTTTTTGGACTCTACTAAAAATGATTCAAAATGTCATTTGGATCGGGCCTCATGTTGAATAACCACTTTTTAAACCCTCACAGTGACCAAAATTGCCATTTTTACAGAGTTTTGCTTACTCAAAAGCTATAATTTTAACCAATTTCAGGCACAGAAATGACTTTAAACACACTTATTTTAGTTGAAAAAGTAATAATTCACATCCAACCATCATTTAAAGTCAAAAGATTAAATGTTAAAATTTCATCAATATTGACCACTTTTTTGAACGTTCGACTAGTCCGGGGTCATCGTTTTTCATCAGAAAATTGATTTTTTAGGACTCTACGAAAAATGATTCAAAATGTCATTTGAATCGGGCCTCATGTTGAATAACCAGTTTTTAAACCCTCACAGTGACCAAAATTGCAATTTTTACAGAGTTTTGCTTACTCAAAAGCTGCAATTTTGACCAATTTCAGGCACAGAAATGACTTTAAACACACTTATTTTAGTTGAAAAAGTAATAATTCACATCCAACAGTCATTTAAAGTCAAAAGATTAAATGTTAAATTTTCATCAATATTGACCACTTTTTTGAACGTTCGACAGGTCCGGGGTCATCGTTTTTCATCAGAAAATTGATTTTTTGGACTCTACCAAAAATTATTCAAAATGTTATTTGGATCGGGCCTCATGTTGAATAACCAGTTTTTAAACCCTCACAGTGACCAAAATTGCAATTTTTACAGAGTTTTGCTTACTCAAAAGCTTCAATTTTGACCAATTTCAGGCACAGAAATGACTTTAAACACACTTATTTTAGTTGAAAAAGTAATAATTCACATCCAACCATCATTTAAAGTCAAAAGATTAAATGTTAAAATTTCATCAATATTGACCACTTTTTTGAACGTTCGACTAGTCCGGGGTCATCGTTTTTCATCAGAAAATTGATTTTTTAGGACTCTACGAAAAATGATTCAAAATGTCATTTGAATCGGGCCTCATGTTGAATAACCAGTTTTTAAACCCTCACAGTGACCAAAATTGCAATTTTTACAGAGTTTTGCTTACTCAAAAGCTGCAATTTTGACCAATTTCAGGCACAGAAATGACTTTAAACACACTTATTTTAGTTGAAAAAGTAATAATTCACATCCAACAGTCATTTAAAGTCAAAAGATTAAATGTTAAATTTTCATCAATATTGACCACTTTTTTGAACGTTCGACTGGTCCGGGGTCGTCGTTTTTCATCAGAAAATTGATTTTTTGGACTCTACCAAAAATGATTCAAAATGTCATTTGGATCGGGCCTCATGTTGAATAACCACTTTTTAAACCCTCACAGTGACCAAAATTGCCATTTTTACAGATTTTGCTTACTCAAAAGCTTCAATTTTAACCAATTTCAGGCACAGAAATGACTTTAAACACACTTATTTTAGTTGAAAAAGAAATAATTCACATCCAACAGTCATTTAAAGTCAAAAGATTAAATGTTAAATTTTCATCAATATTGACCAGTTTTTTGAACGTTCGACTGGTCCGGGGTCATCGTTTTTCATCAGAAAATTGATTTTTTGGACTCTACTAAAAATTATTCAAAATGTCATTTGGATCGGGCCTCATGTTGAATAACCACTTTTTAAACCCTCACAGTGACCAAAATTGCCATTTTTACAGAGTTTTGCTTACTCAAAAGCTATAATTTTAACCAATTTCAGGCACAGAAATGACTTTAAACACACTTATTTTAGTTGAAAAAGTAATAATTCACATCCAACCATCATTTAAAGTCAAAAGATTAAATGTTAAAATTTCATCAATATTGACCCCTTTTTTTAACGTTCGACAGGTCCGGGGTCATCGTTTTTCATCAGAAAATAGATTTTTTGGACTCTACCAAAAATGATTCAAAATGTCATTTGGATCGGGCCTCATGTTGAATAACCACTTTTTAAACCCTCACAGTGACCAAAATTGCCATTTTTACAGATTTTGCTTACTCAAAAGCTTCAATTTTAACCAATTTCAGGCACAGAAATGACTTTAAACACACCTATTTTAGTTGAAAAAGTAATAATTCACATCCAACCATCATTTAAAGTCAAAAGATTAAATGTTAAAATTTCATCAATATTGACCCCTTTTTTTAACGTTCGACAGGTCCGGGGTCATCGTTTTTCATCAGAAAATTGATTTTTTGGACTCTACCAAAAATGATTCAAAATGTCATTTGGATCGGGCCTCATGTTGAATAACCAGTTTTTAAACCCTCACAGTGACCAAAATTGCAATTTTTACAGAGTTTTGCTTACTCAAAAGCTTCAATTTTGACCAATTTCAGGCACAGAAATGACTTTAAACACACTTATTTTAGTTGAAAAAGTTATAATTCACACCCAACCATCATTTAAAGTCAAAAGATTAAATGTTAAAATTTCATCAATATTGACCCCTTTTTTTAACGTTCGACAGGTCCGGGGTCATCGTTTTTCATCAGAAAATTGATTTTTTGGACTCTACTAAAAATTATTCAAAATGTCATTTGGATCGGGCCTCATGTTGAATAACCACTTTTTAAACCCTCACAGTGACCAAAATTGCCATTTTTACAGAGTTTTGCTTACTCAAAAGCTATAATTTTAACCAATTTCAGGCACAGAAATGACTTTAAACACACTTATTTTAGTTGAAAAAGTAATAATTCACATCCAACCATCATTTAAAGTCAAAAGATTAAATGTTAAAATTTCATCAATATTGACCCCTTTTTTTAACGTTCGACAGGTCCGGGGTCATCGTTTTTCATCAGAAAATTGATTTTTTGGACTCTACCAAAAATTATTCAAAATGTCATTTGGATCGGGCCTCATGTTGAATAACCACTTTTTAAACCCTCACAGTGACCAAAATTGCCATTTTTACAGATTTTGCTTACTCAAAAGCTTCAATTTTAACCAATTTCAGGCACAGAAATGACTTTAAACACACCTATTTTAGTTGAAAAAGTAATAATTCACATCCAACCATCATTTAAAGTCAAAAGATTAAATGTTAAAATTTCATCAATATTGACCCCTTTTTTTAACGTTCGACAGGTCCGGGGTCATCGTTTTTCATCAGAAAATTGATTTTTTGGACTCTATCAAAAATTATTCAAAATGTTATTTGGATCGGGCCTCATGTTG
>NW_027611966.1:0-47456 GCF_964261635.1 Lissotriton helveticus
AAAATAAGTGAGCTGGCCGGTAAAAAAGAGACCTGTAAGGAGAGAAGGGTGGATAAAGAACAATCAGGTATTGAGTGATAGACTTACTCTCCTGTAACGTCGTGCAGTCTCTCAGTGCAATTGATATATAGTGCCAAATGAAGTGGATGGTTCTCCAGATATACGTAATACCGAGGTGGGGTGATACTAGTCAACACCTATGGCAAAGGGTAGGTGCACGCAAGTTGCATGCAGTGCTAGCACGACCCTGGGTGGGTTGGAGTATTAGGTGTAAAATACTTGTGCTACACGGAACAGGTCTGTCACGTGGTGCCTAGGCTACTCGCTGGATATTAAATGCCAGGGCGGAACCTACTTCATTACAGTTGAAAGTAAGGTGAAGTGAATTAGGGCATAGATGTAACTCGGTAGTGCTATATACATTTGTCAGCAACCGACTCAAACGTGTAAGTGAATAACATTAAATCAACAGACAGGAACAAACATACATGTAACACTGAAGGACACACTAAAGTTCAGAATGACTTGGGAATATGCTTACTCAAATATGAGTGCTCTGGGCTTCAACGGGCAGGGCGTAGGGTCAATGCCTGTATAATAACAGTTTCTGTAAGAGACAAACAGTGCGCGAGCGTTGTAAATCTCTGCGCCGCTCAGGACGCTGTGTGGGTGGTGGGCGGCGCCCTCGTGGACCCGGTACGTGGATGTGTATCCGGGGCTTGGTATCATGAATCTACTTACAGTTTCAGGCAGGTAAGATCAGAGTCGACCTACTCCTCGCGTCCACTGCTCGGCTAGTAATTCCGATGGCAGCTGGACGCGGTAAAGAGGAGTCGACCGCTTCCGGGTTTGGGCGCGGCCTGGGCGTGTAGGGGGCGGGGCTAGCAGTACGCGGTGGCGTGCTGTCGGTAGCTAGGCTACCGTGAGGATACAGCCAGCAGGTTAGGTAGTATCACAACATATAGCAGGGTCGGTGGGCTCGCGGGGTAGCTCCGCAGTGTTGGAAAGAAAACAAAGCGTGGGGTGCACGCATGGGGGGGTTTCATAGTGGAAACAGCTATTGACGCAGCAAGTGGTTGTGGACATTTATAATTTACACTGCGTTTGGACAGGGGACCTGTGTCTAATCACTGGTAAATTAGGTGCCTCACTGTCAGAAGGAGCCTTATTACAAGGTTGCTAAGGGTGATAAATTAAATGAACAAATTAAACCTGCTGGATCAAGTGGGACAAAAGGCCCAACGCTGGGGCGTCAGAGTGGTTCAGGGGGGCCAAGGTGATTCATGCTATGGTATTTCGTAGTGTGAGGAACAATAAGTTAAACGCTCAGTAGAGCATTAGGAATATATTAAGAGTATCAGGTGGCAGAGCTCTGTTGTTAATTCTTGGTCTTGGTGGCCATAGGGATAGAGTCTCATTTCAGGACCGAGTTCCATGGGATATTGTCGTTGAGCCCAATTTTATGGGAGGAAAGACGATAGATCCATCGCTGCTCTTTTTCAAAAAGTCGTGCTTGTGCATTGGGACCTGGTCGGATTTGCTCAATTACAGTCCATCTCATATCGTTGGGTGTGTGATGGGCTGTGAGAAAATGATCAGTGAGCCTGGTGTTCGTTTTTTTGCATCGAATAGTGCTACGATGTTCCGCTATTCGTTGCTTGACCTTTCTTGTCGTCATGCCCACATAGGGCTTGTCACAGCTACATCGGATGAGGTAGATCACAAAAGTGCTGTTGCAGTTAGTGTGTGATCTTTGTTGCCAGACTTTGCCTTCCTCAAGGTTCAGAGTTTTGGTGTTGTTCGTGAGGTGACAGACGCTGCAATCACCACATCTGGAATGTCCGGTCACTGGGGGGAGGCCCCAAGCGTTGGTGATGGTTTGGTCGGTTGTCATCATGTCCATTCTAGGTCTGGTGTTGACCAAGGTGTCTTTTAGGCTCCGTGCTTTTTTATAAGAAAAAAGTGGTTTGTCCCAATTGTGATTTCCAGTGTTCAGTATTTGCCAATGTTTTCTGATACTTTTACTGACCTGGTTTGACACCGCATTATATGTGGTCACGCATGTAAGTGGAATCTCTTCCTCTGTTCTTGGGGTGTCCTCTAGCAGGGCTTGTCTTGGCTGATTTCTGGCCCTTTTCTGACATCTCCTTGTGATTTTCTCAGGGTATCCTCGATTAGTTAGTTTCTCCGTCAGGTCTGCTGCCTGTGTTTTGTAGTCCTGCAACTCGCTGCAGTTCCTCCTGAGTCTGAGATACTGGCCGTAAGGTAAATTTTCCCTCAGGGGGCGAGGATGGAAACTATCAAATCTCAGCAGGTTGTTCTTAGCGGTGGGCTTAAAGTGGGTTTTAGTCTTGAGCTTGTCAGTGTCTCTTTCGATCTCAATGTCAAGGAAGACCATTTTGTCTTTGTCCACACTATGTGTGAACCTCAGGTTAGGGTCACACGTGTTAAGCCACCTAATGAACTCCATTAGTGTTTCTTGCGGTCCTTGCCAGATGGTGAAGACGTCGTCTATGTACCGCCTCCAAAATTTGATGTGGGTGTTGTAAGGGTTATTGGGGGTAATGACATATTTTTTCTCGAAGTCATACACAGGGGGGGACGCAACAGACGAGGAAACAATGTCCATTGGGAAGAGGAAGACACAACAGGCAGCGTAACAAGGAGCAAATCGGGAGCCAACAAAGCGGGCCCCAGCACAGCGAGGAGCTAGTTACCAACCTATCTTCACGTACATTGACAACTACAGAAACTAATGTACTAAACAAAGGTCTAGGTTTTGTGCCCACTGCAGCCCTGGACAAATTTAAATTACATTGTGAGCTGGCTGCTTTCTTTCGGAAACTTAAACTGAAAGCATATTTCGAAAAGACTACCACCACTGAATCTGAAGAAATCAAAAATGAAACGGGCCTTAGACTGAGATCCACCTTCACGCCCCCGCCACACTCAATCCCGGTGGAGATCAACACCTTCGAGCAAGCGGTATTTAATGACGTTGAAGCACTAGCTGTCACCAAACAATACCATAATAACAGCCAAGCTGAGAACAAAGCCATAACCGACTTGAAAAATGACGATTCAATCATAATTAAACCAGCCGACAAGGGCGGGGGGCTGGTAATAATGAATAAGGCAGACTACGACACTGAATGCCAACGCCTTCTGGGAGACAACACCAACTACAGGAGACTCACAGCCGACCCCACTGACGACCTAAGGGTGGAAATAACCAATATGGTGGAAGCAGCAGAGGCATCAGGCCAAATTTCAAAACAAGAAGCGGACTACCTCTGCAAAACGGCGGGTAAGATCCCCTATTTCTACATTGTCCCCAAGATGCACAAAGGCAAGATCCCACCACCTGGCAGACCAATCGTGTCAGGCATAGGCTCGCTTCTGGAACCCCTGTCACGCTTCTGTGATTATTTCCTGAAAACCATTGTTCAAAATACTGCAACCTATCTGAAGGACACAAAAAGCCTACTGACAATGCTGGAAGACATCAGGATTGAACCGGACCACATCCTTGTGAGTCTAGACATAGAGAGCCTGTACACTAACATTCCCCAAGACGCCACCATCACAGTACTAAAACAAACACTGGACAACTCCACATGGGACCATACAACACCAACAGAGTTCATTGTAGAATGTGCAACTCTTGCACTTAAGAGAAACTTCTTTGAACATGATGGAAAGCTATACCTCCAAATAGGTGGGACATCAATGGGTAGTGTCTTTGCTCCCAGCGTAGCGGGCCTCTATGTGTATGACTTCGAGAAAAAATATGTCATTACCCCCAATAACCCTTACAACACCCACATCAAATTTTGGAGGCGGTACATAGACGACGTCTTCACCATCTGGCAAGGACCGCAAGAAACACTAATGGAGTTCATTAGGTGGCTTAACACGTGTGACCCTAACCTGAGGTTCACACATAGTGTGGACAAAGACAAAATGGTCTTCCTTGACATTGAGATCGAAAGAGACACTGACAAGCTCAAGACTAAAACCCACTTTAAGCCCACCGCTAAGAACAACCTGCTGAGATTTGATAGTTTCCATCCTCGCCCCCTGAGGGAAAATTTACCTTACGGCCAGTATCTCAGACTCAGGAGGAACTGCAGCGAGTTGCAGGACTACAAAACACAGGCAGCAGACCTGACGGAGAAACTAACTAATCGAGGATACCCTGAGAAAATCACAAGGAGATGTCAGAAAAGGGCCAGAAATCAGCCAAGACAAGCCCTGCTAGAGGACACCCCAAGAACAGAGGAAGAGATTCCACTTACATGCGTGACCACATATAATGCGGTGTCAAACCAGGTCAGTAAAAGTATCAGAAAACATTGGCAAATACTGAACACTGGAAATCACAATTGGGACAAACCACTTTTTTCTTATAAAAAAGCACGGAGCCTAAAAGACACCTTGGTCAACACCAGACCTAGAATGGACATGATGACAACCGACCAAACCATCACCAACGCTTGGGGCCTCCCCCCAGTGACCGGACATTCCAGATGTGGTGATTGCAGCGTCTGTCACCTCACGAACAACACCAAAACTCTGAACCTTGAGGAAGGCAAAGTCTGGCAACAAAGATCACACACTAACTGCAACAGCACTTTTGTGATCTACCTCATCCGATGTAGCTGTGACAAGCCCTATGTGGGCATGACGACAAGAAAGGTCAAGCAACGAATAGCGGAACATCGTAGCACTATTCGATGCAAAAAAACGAACACCAGGCTCACTGATCATTTTCTCACAGCCCATCACACACCCAACGATATGAGATGGACTGTAATTGAGCAAATCCGACCAGGTCCCAATGCACAAGCACGACTTTTTGAAAAAGAGCAGCGATGGATCTATCGTCTTTCCTCCCATAAAATTGGGCTCAACGACAATATCCCATGGAACTCGGTCCTGAAATGAGACTCTATCCCTATGGCCACCAAGACCAAGAATTAACAACAGAGCTCTGCCACCTGATACTCTTAATATATTCCTAATGCTCTACTGAGCGTTTAACTTATTGTTCCTCACACTACGAAATACCATAGCATGAATCACCTGGGCCCCCCTGAACCACTCTGACGCCCCAGCGTTGGGCCTTTTGTCCCACTTGATCCAGCAGGTTTAATTTGTTCATTTAATTTATCACCCTTAGCAACCTTGTAATAAGGCTCCTTCTGACAGTGAGGCACCTAATTTACCAGTGATTAGACACAGGTCCCCTGTCCAAACGCAGTGTAAATTATAAATGTCCACAACCACTTGCTGCGTCAATAGCTGTTTCCACTATGAAACCCCCCCATGCGTGCACCCCACGCTTTGTTTTCTTTCCAACACTGCGGAGCTACCCCGCGAGCCCACCGACCCTGCTATATGTTGTGATACTACCTAACCTGCTGGCTGTATCCTCACGGTAGCCTAGCTACCGACAGCACGCCACCGCGTACTGCTAGCCCCGCCCCCTACACGCCCAGGCCGCGCCCAAACCCGGAAGCGGTCGACTCCTCTTTACCGCGTCCAGCTGCCATCGGAATTACTAGCCGAGCAGTGGACGCGAGGAGTAGGTCGACTCTGATCTTACCTGCCTGAAACTGTAAGTAGATTCATGATACCAAGCCCCGGATACACATCCACGTACCGGGTCCACGAGGGCGCCGCCCACCACCCACACAGCGTCCTGAGCGGCGCAGAGATTTACAACGCTCGCGCACTGTTTGTCTCTTACAGAAACTGTTATTATACAGGCATTGACCCTACGCCCTGCCCGTTGAAGCCCAGAGCACTCATATTTGAGTAAGCATATTCCCAAGTCATTCTGAACTTTAGTGTGTCCTTCAGTGTTACATGTATGTTTGTTCCTGTCTGTTGATTTAATGTTATTCACTTACACGTTTGAGTCGGTTGCTGACAAATGTATATAGCACTACCGAGTTACATCTATGCCCTAATTCACTTCACCTTACTTTCAACTGTAATGAAGTAGGTTCCGCCCTGGCATTTAATATCCAGCGAGTAGCCTAGGCACCACGTGACAGACCTGTTCCGTGTAGCACAAGTATTTTACACCTAATACTCCAACCCACCCAGGGTCGTGCTAGCACTGCATGCAACTTGCGTGCACCTACCCTTTGCCATAGGTGTTGACTAGTATCACCCCACCTCGGTATTACGTATATCTGGAGAACCATCCACTTCATTTGGCACTATATATCAATTGCACTGAGAGACTGCACGACGTTACAGGAGAGTAAGTCTATCACTCAATACCTGATTGTTCTTTATCCACCCTTCTCTCCTTACAGGTCTCTTTTTTACCGGCCAGCTCACTTATTTTATTGAGCGGCACTCACCACTGGCAATTTTTGCCAGTAGGCACACAGGGGATCAAGGACGGGTGTGCTTTTTAGGGAGCACGCATCCCCTGTCCACCTGTTTTTTCTGGTCCTGACGAATACCGGGCAATAGCCCTTATGGTAGAAACATGTTGACCACTCAACACATATAGAGATCCCTGGGTCGTAACCCTCCCTACCAGGATCTCGCCAGTATTAATTTTAAAACATTGTTCAGTTGCTCTAAAAATAAAACTACTTTTTCTGAGTACAACCAGGACAATTTTTAACATTTTTTTGCACCTACAGCCACAACCCGCTCCACTGTAGTCCAGGTGTTGTAGCACACCTTGGTGTCGCTAGGACGCCGAGGTGGACCCCGATGATGAAGCATGTCACCACTAGGTGGTGAGTGAGGGGTTTCTATCAAAAGGATGAATTTCCTTCTTTTTGCCAAGAACCGATCCTCCAGATACGTCTGTTCTTCAAAATCATAGTGGATACTCCTTCCTTTGTTTTTGCCATATCTCCTCCCTGGGGAATAGGAGAAGTCTCTAGTTCACTTTTGGGTGAACGAACTCCCTTACTCTCTCTTTTGTTTGGAACAACATGGCCTGAATGCCACGACCTACCAACTTCAGAATGGAAGAACAGAAAGTATTCTTGAACACATCATGTGTGAATCAAAATATGTGGCCTACAGATTAACTTGTCCATGTAAAAAACACTATTTAGGAAGCACAATCAACAAATTAAAACTACGAATCTTACAACACCTACGTGCTATAAAGGACAAGGATTTCAGCTATCCCATAGCAAAACACTTTTCCGAATTCCATTCTAATGATTGTAAACAACTGAAATGCTCTGGGATAAAAATTGTGAAACCTACAGAATGAGGCGGGGACAGAACTCTGAAGTTAAGTAGAATGGATTCCAGACTCATCCTTGCGATTCACACTGAATACCCATATGGACACAATCAGGATGCAGAACTACATGTCCATTTGTAAATAGGGTAACACACTATAAGACCAATTGCTGAGCTGAATCATCATGTTGCTTTAATCCCTTGTATATGCTTTTTCCAGATCTTGTTATTTTCTTGACTAACGCTTTGTCACCTCATATAGAACTTTGCACACTTGTAGATACAACCTTCACACAAATGCTCTTAAAATTGCACAATATAGTGTATGCATCGGCACTACCAGTCCCAGAATCCTCAGCACTACTCATACAGAGCAGCCCATCAAGGGGAGTGCTATCAAAGGAAGAAAAGAGAAAGGCAGTGACTGGGCTGTGCACTTCATTCGACCACACGCCTTTGAAGAAGAGAAATTGAAACGCATCGGCAGTGGCTCAATGACTGTCAAAGGATTCAGCAGTGAAGTGTGTCCATACCTTTAATAAAGGACTTTGCTTGGAGCCTTGGTGGTGTTCGGGTGCTTCCTACATCAACTGTCAAGCAGAGGAAGAAATATTTAGGTGGGGTCCGCGCCACCAGGACTGCACCACTCCAAGAACCTGGGGGCCACAGGGTTTTCATCTGCCAGCCACACAGTGGGGCACCATCCTACAGGATTTAGGACACGTTAGCTGCAGAGGCCCATCCCGGGTCTTTAATTGTCCGACAGAACATTCGCACATAATGTATGCATCGGCACTACCACTCCCAGAATCCTCAGCACTACTCATACAGAGCAGCCCATCAAGGGGCGTGCCATCAAAGGAAGAAAAGGGAAAGGCAGTGACCGGGCTGTGCACTTCATTCGACCACACGCCTTTGAAGAAGAGAAATCAAAATGCGACGGCAGTGGCGCAATGACTGTCAAAGGATTCTGCAGTGAAGCGTGTCCATACCTTTAATAAAGGGCTTTGCTTGGAGCCTTGGTGGTGTTCGAGTGCTTCCTACATCAATGGTCAAGCAGGAGCAGAAATGTATATATATATACACACACACACACACACACACACACACACACAGCATGATTTATTTATTTATCTACTTACCTTGGAAGTGCTACCTGAGGGGGTTTGCGCTATATATATTTTTTTTTAATTATGGCACAATAATAGTAGGTGTTCCAACATATTGGATGAGATGGTTATACATTTCTAGAATTTTATCAATTGTATATATATATATAATTTTTAGTTGATTACTGATACATCATTCATACAATAGTCACATCTCTATGCACTATGCTTTTTTCTATATATCCTTTTTCAAGATATTGAAATTTTGCACTATGTATATATTAATTGGATTGCACTTTTATTGTATTTTTATGCATTTGCTATCTCACATCATGATGTATGATTGGGACACAGTATATATGTGAAAGAAAAATGGTGCTAACTAGATTGAGAAAGGCTCCTGTGTCAGCCGAAATGCGTCTCTCTTTTCTGCTGGGTCGGAGGAGGCCCATTACAATAAAAAAGCTCTAATCCAGCAGTCCTCATGTGTGTGCCCTCTAACCTTGTGAAGTAAGAGTTGTGTTTAGATAGTATTCAGCATTGGCGGTTTTCGCTGTTCACACACCACCAGTCATTTTGAGCTGTCTTATTAGCCGCAATTTGGAAGGAGCAGCATGGCAAGTGCTTTTACTGACTGCCCACGAGTATTCGTCTCGGAGAGGAATAGAATATGCAGACACTGTGGGAGGCGTTGGTCTTGACGCGAGGAAGTCCGCCGACTTCCAGCGCGGGGTTCGTGTTTCTTCGTGTCTCGACATGACTCACTCAGCAGGCCGACGAATTTCTGGTCACTATGGATCGTGTAAGCGATTGCTGTAGAGGTGAGGACTGGTTTGGCTGATCAATTTTTAAGTAGGAATCTCCCTCGACCCTGCATATTTGGTAACTTTGTGCTGCTACAGGAGTGGAAACTTCTTAACATGAACGCCCGCATTGGTTTGCCTCTAACTCATTATATCAGCTCCCACGGAGTCTTTGTTTCGAGTCAAGCGATGTAATTAGTTACTGACATATGACATTATCTCACATGAGATCGGGCCCTTTTGAGCATCACAGTATTTTATCATGCAAACGCCATGTATAACAGTTTGTGTGCCATATGAGTTGGGTGGGCGGAATATGCGTAATCGCGTTACGCATATCTTCGCGAAACGGTAAACAATCTCAGCGAACACGCAGAAATTCCGCGAACAGGAGAAATTGCTTGTTCGCGATGCTTTTTTCCTGTTCGCAATTGCTGTTTGCGTGCTCGGAGGGAAATATCTCGCAAACACGCATTTTGAGAACGCGAACAAGCAAAAAATGTTGCGAAGTTACGGAATGCAGAATTTTGTGCAATTCCGCGTTCTCCGCAGAACGCGAAATTCTGCAAATTCCGCGAGCGGAACGGAATTTACCACCCAGGCCTACATATGAGTTGTCTCTGCCTTTCAGCAGTTTTCAGATTACCATTAAGGTGCATTATGGGACTAGTAGCCACTGCCTGTCTGAATTTACAGTTTTCAGGTTGTCAGTATACACCGGAAAGTACAAACTACGTGCATTCATTTTCACATATTCCCTGCTATTTATTAATCCAAATAGAAGTTGTGTTTGCATATTTAAACTCAGTTCGAGATTGAGCAGCATTGTGCTATTCAGCTACGTTAATGAGGCTTTACTGACAGAGCCCTGAGGCGTTTTTCATATTACCTAGAAAAAGAGATGAATTCCAATAAATCTCCCGTCTGTCATATATTTAAGCAGCATGATTTATTTATTTATTTACTTTGGAAGTGCTAACTGAGGGGGTTTGCGCTATGTATTTATTTAAGTTATCAAGAGTGTCTTAAGGAGTAGGCTTGACCACAGTAGGGAGCAACACACTTAAGGTACAGGAACGACCTCACTGGGACGTTAAAGAAAGCCCTCACTCACCACCTAGTGATGACATGCTTCATCATCGGGCTCCACCAAAGAGACCGAGTGTCTCTTTGGTGTGCTACAACGCCAGATCTGCTGCGGAGCGGGATAGTGAGTTCAGGACGTGTTGTGCAAAAACTAAACTAACGAGTGGTGAGGGTATTAAAAATAGTCAGTAGTGTATCAAAAAGTAGTTTTTATTCTATGATCACTACAGACAGTATTTAAAATTTTATGTGTATGGAAGCAGTCCACATTGAATTGAGTGGTAGATTCCTATATATCAGTCGACATGTTCCTTTCCATTGAAACGGTGTGATTTTACCGGGCAATTCTTCAGGACTATAAGTGTTCTATACCCTGGCGGTATGGACGCGCTAAGGCCCACCCTTACCTAGGGGCGTGAAAGTGAAAATAAACAAAAAAGTGCACATTTTGGCTCTTTTAAGAATTTTATCCTCTTTTTGTCTCCTCAACCGTGTGGCCACCATGTCAAACTTAGGACTGACATATTCTGAGTCAGAAGTAGCTGACATCCTGTCTGACTCCAATCTGTTTGCTGATCCAGCGATCGCACAGGTGATAGCCCATACCTCCGATTGGGAAAAGCTCACGGAAATCAAACGTGACAGAATACGGACCATTCTCCACGGGACAATACTGAAGCAGTATCTCCTTAAAAACACGGCATCTCGAGGACTACTTGTTAGGAATGCCCCTCGAATTTTTCTAAACAATGCCACATTTAGAAAAGAATGGGCCATGATCGCGTGGCACTGTACCCACGATTGGCTCGTTCTAATTATCAAAACTGCCCTAAGACTTTCCGATGCCTTACAGGTTGAAATTCAGGAGACTGAGTCTCATTTCAAAACAAAAATAACTGGCTACAAGAAAAAGCTTGACGAAATAAATAAAGAACTCAATGAGTACAAGGATAACTTGATGCAAGCTAAGGTCAATAAATTTCAGAAAGATTTGAAAAAGTTTGAATTCGATAAAGTTTACCCGTACTCAGGTGCCTCATTTACACCACCCACTAGAAAACCAAGCAATAACGACCAATCGGATGATGACACATCCAACAGCAGTGGATCCAGTAATGGGTCATGCAAACAAGGCAAAAGGCAAGGCAACAGGGGAAACCGTAATAACAGAGGACACCATGGCTTCCATAACCAGCCACAAAGATGGCCAGCACCACCTCAGATGCCAGCAAGGGATCACCAGTTCCCCTTTCATCAATCACCATACCCAATGATGGGTTGGAACCCAGGCTTCATGCCACCCCCCAACTTCCAACATCAATGCCGCCAGCCTTTTTTAGACTTTGGCAGGAGAGGAAGGGGGAAGAGAAGAGGGACAAACCAACCAACGAACCATGTGTCATGGGAAGACAACGATGCGGTGAGCAACCACACCCGCAACAGAGAACAACAACCGGGAACGAGCGGCCTTTAAGCCTAATAACTAAACTTTCGGACAAAGTTCTGTCCCCAACTGAAATCAAGGTCCTCGAAAGAGGTCTTGGTTTTGTCCCAACTGCTCGTCCTGACAAATTCAAGCTCCACTGTGAGCTTGCAGCGTTCTTTAGAAAGCTCAAACTTAATGCTTTCTTCGAAGGGAAAGAAGACCCGAATGAAATGTCACGAAAAGGGGACACTGGACTGAGATTAAGCTCAACTTTCACTCCCCCTACTCAAACAGTCCCAGCAGCTATTACTGCTTTCGAGCAAGCGGTGTTTCTGGACCTTGAAACCTACCAGGACACTCCGTCCTTCAGCAATTTCAGTACGTCAGAATACCATGCGCTTGAATCATTGCAAAATGACCAGAGTATCACAAATAAGCCAGCAGACAAGGGCGGTGGGCTGGTAATACAAAATACAGTTCACTATGAGAAGGCATGCCAAATCCTTTTGCATGATAGAAAGAACTACACCCCTCTACCAAGAGATCCCACACAAGACCTCAAAATACGGATTAATAATCTAGTCAGGAGAGCGGAAGAGGTGGGTGAAATCTCCAAAAATGAAGCAGATTTTCTGAGCACAAATGAAAGTATTACACCTTACTTTTATACACTACCTAAAACGCATAAGAACTGGCTGCCACCAACAGGAAGGCCTATTGTGTCGGGCATAGGCTCCTTGTTAAAGCCCCTATCGCGCTTCTGTGACCACTATCTGAAGCCAATAGTTCAAAGCACCCCGACTTATCTTAAAGACACCAAGAGCCTCCTCCAGCTGCTCCAAGATCTAGACCTCACAGGAGACACAGTGACATTGGTGACGCTAGACATCGAGAGTCTATACACCAGTATTCCCCAGGACGATACCATCAAGGTCCTGGGGACGACCCTAGACTCAATAACCTGGAACTATCAGGCATCTAAAAGTTTCATCTTGGATTGCGCTACAATAGCGCTGAAGGAGAACTTTTTCTCCTATAAGGACAACCTCTACCTACAAACCACTGGGACGTCAATGGGCAGCACATTTGCCCCTGGTGTGGTGGGCCTGTACGTCGCGGATTTCGAGGCAAAATATATCTTACAACCTAACGGCCCCCACACAACATCCATTAAAATCTGGAGACGCTACATTGAGGACGTCCTGGTAGTATGGACAGGCGATGACGAACAGTTACAGGCCTTCCTCAGCTGGATCAACACACTTGACCTTAATTTGAAATTCACTTTTGAAACAAGTCAATCTGAGGCGACGTTCCTGGACGTGACGATCAACGTCACCGGCACAAGACTCACTACAAAAACATACCATAAACCTACTGCTCGGAATAATCTCCTTGAATTTACGAGTTTCCACCCCCGCCCACTGAAAGAAAATCTGCCATACGGGCAGTACTTGCGGATAAGACGCAACTGTTCGGATCTCCAAGACTTTAAGACCCAATCTGCAGACCTTACCGAAAAATTAAAATCGAGAGGCTACCCAGTGAGCACACTGAATAAAGGTTACAAAAGGGCTCGTAACCAGCCATGGGAAGCACTCCTAGAAAACAAGGTCGTTAACACTGAAATCATACCGCTAACGTGTGTAACCACATATAGCACCCTGTCAAATTACATGAAGAAATTAATTAATAAGAACTGGAGAATCCTGTCCAGCACCAAAAAAGACAGGGACAAGCCATTATTTTCATTCAAAAAAGGACGTAGCCTAAGAGATGCTCTGGTACACACACGACCAAAAACTGGAGCCCCTGTCACAGAAAGATCTATCATTGACACTTGGGGTTTGCCAAGGGTTACTGGACACTTCCCTTGCGCAAATTGCAGTGTTTGCCACCTCACTGTACATTCAAAAACATTGGAGCTTGAGCCAGGAAAAATCTGGACACAAAAAGACCACACGAACTGCAATACACAAAACGTGATATATCTTATCACGTGTCCTTGTGACCTACGGTATGTAGGAATGACGAGCCGAAAAGTGAAGCAAAGAATTTGCGAGCACCGCTCCAATATTAGATGTAAAAAGCTAACTACCAAAATGAGCAGGCACTTTTTGGAACTGAACCATACTACCAACGACATGCAATGGACTATCATTGAACATCTGAATAGCGCAACAACATAAATAGCCGCCTTTTTG
Organism: Lissotriton helveticus; assembly: GCF_964261635.1. NCBI lineage: Eukaryota > Metazoa > Chordata > Amphibia > Caudata > Salamandridae > Lissotriton > Lissotriton helveticus. The sequence continues at coordinate 13,859 of NW_027611966.1, forward strand.
AGAAAGAACAGAGGTGGGTCTACAGACTTGGGAGGCACCTCATTGGTTTGAACGATGATATCCCCTGGAATACTGTGATCAAGTAAAATAATGAGTGAGTCTAGCACTGGTCACATGGAGTCAGATTAATCACCCCACACCTTTTTAACTAATATAACCTCGCTGTATCAATATTCCACCCGAATCCGTCTCCTGAGGTTCGATGCGAGTAATTTCTGTCCGCGTTATTAAGCGCGACTATCTCGTTTACCTATTGTCACCTAGCAACCAACTTCCAAAAAGTCCCGCTCATGTGACCATAACGTCACCAACCTCCGGGCATTCCGATTGGCTGCGACAGTCCGAGTCCGATGACGAGGCACTGTTCCAGGCCACGCCCACCCGGAATCAATCGCCGCCTCGCCGTTTTACTTACATAAACGGCTACCGGACCCTGCGCCAACATCTTCAGGGTCCAGTACGAGGGCGATGCAGGTAGACTGAGGGTGCCGAGCATCAAGGGTGTGAGTAAATCCTTCCAATCCATGTGAACAAGACCGCTAAACTAAGTACCGATCCTGCTACCAATGACTTTTTGTATTTACAGCTATGTCATGTTTTCTCTATTCCTTTGTTCCGACACTGAGCAGGGTGTGCCGAATACGCTCCCACCCCCCTCCTGAGACCCATGGTGTTTTATTTAGATACCTGAAAAGTGAGACATTTTAATTTATTTTTGCGATCGAACTCTGACCATTAACTTGATCGCCAATCTGAAGATTTACTTCTTCTTTTTAAAATCCACAGTCACACTTAGCTCATATCACGTATAGTGCACAGCACTTCCCACGTATTAGCAGCTATGAACCCAGGGACAAAAGGTGGTGATAACAATAGCGCTATTCAACCACATTCGTCTCTATGCCACTAAATGGACCACCAAAGACCCACAGCAGCAATAAGTACCAGTACTAAATGTCTGTTCTGTCCTATATGTATGTCTATGTCCCCCTTTTCCATTCCAGGTGCAGAAACCGCAAAGTTGAAGCCTCCTAAACCAGGAGTTATTAGGAAGACATTTATTCTTCCTAATTTTTGCACTTTTTCACACTTTTTTGTTTATTTTCACTTTCACGCCCCTAGGTAAGGGTGGGCCTTAGCGCGTCCATACCGCCAGGGTATAGAACACTTATAGTCCTGAAGAATTGCCGGGTAAAATCACACCGTTTCAATGGCAAGAAACATGTCGACTGATATATAGGAATCTACCACTCAATTCATTGTGGACTGCTTCCATACACATAACATTTTAAATACTGTCTGTAGTGATCATAGAATAAAAACGACTTTTTGATACACTACTGACTATTTTTAATACCCTCACCACTCGTTAGTTTAGTTTTTGCACAACACGTCCTGAACTCACTATCCCGCTCCGCAGCAGATCTGGCGTTGTAGCACACCAAAGAGACACTCGGTCTCTTTGGTGGAGCCCGATGATGAAGCATGTCATCACTAGGTGGTGAGTGAGGGCTTTCTTTAACGTCCCAGTGAGGTCGTTCCTGTACCTTAAGTTTGTTGTTCCCTACTGTGGTCAAGCCTACACCTTAAGACACTCTTTTTTTTGTTTATTGATGAATAACCGGGGAATAAGAGTGTCATATTACTCTCCCTACCTCTCTTCTTGTTGAAATTTATTTAAGTTATGGCACAATAATAGTGGGGGTTCCAACATAATGGTTAAGATGGTTATACGTTTCTTGTGCTAAAGACAATTTTATAAATTGTATATATATATTTTTTAGTTGATTGCTTATGCATCATGCATACAATAGTCACATCTCTATGCACTATGCGGTTTTTTTCTATATATCCTTTTTCAACAAATTGCAATTTCCACTATGTATATATTAATTGTATTGCACTTTAATGAATTTTTATGCATTTGCTATCTCACATCATGTGACCAATATTTCTTCTATGTTTATGATTGGGACAGTGTATACATGTGAAAGAAAAATGGCGCTAACTAGATTGAGTTTCACAGATTCTGTGTCAGCCGAAACGCATCTCTCCTTTGTGTTGGGGCGGTGAAGGCCCATTACAATAAAAAAGCTCTAATCCAGTAGTCCTCACGTGCGTGCTCTCTTCCTTGTGAAGTAAGAGTTGTGTTTATACATATATATATATATATACTAGCAGCCCGTCCCGACATTGTCCGGGTATGAATTGCTGCCGGCCAGTAGTATATTGTATTGTAGGATTTCGTTTTGATAGCATTTCTTATCTGTGACAGGCCTGTGAAACGCTCCGATTCACAGTGCACTGCTGATGCACTTAAGAGTGCGCGTTCAGTAGTGTTTGAACTCGAGTTTCCCTACTTTATTTTTCCTTGCAATATTATATAGCGCAAACTCGACAACATGGCATGAGAACAAGTTACATTACAGAATAACACATTAATTTGTGGTAGGCACGGAGAGACAAAGCGATTTGCCTGGAATCACAGGATGTTGAGCTGATGCCGAGATTCGAACGCAGCTCCCCAGCTCTAATGCTCGCAATTCTAGAACTTGTGGCGGGAGGTGTGTCTAAAAGTGTATGTCGGTGCTGGCCATCAATGAGAGAGACCTGTGCATTTTTCAAATCGGTGGTGAAAAAATATGAGTATGTTGCTGGAGATGTGGCCCGCTGTGCCACCAATGTACCCATTATTCCGCAACTTTCTTTCCGCATACCATCACTCCGCATACTTTCATTACGAAAGTACCATGAATCCGCAATGCCATTCTAACGCATGGCATTACATTTTATATGCTTCTACCACACATACATTTACAACGAAATTTGTTGTAAATGCATGAATGGTAAAAGCATGCTTTTTTTAAAGTTTGAAAAAGGTATGTCGTGTATTTCTATAGGTTCTGAATCAGTCCCCCTATTCCTGACCCTATTCTGGTTAAACTAACTATCAAGTTAACTAACAGTCAGCCCATGAGGCAAGAAAACCCCCATGATGCAGATACCGTTATCTGACGCAGTCACACTACGGCACAGGAACGTGTTATCTGATTAGGTCATAACGCTTGAGATCTAATTAGACAAGCGACATTCCTCCAGCCCCTGATAAGGCATACGACATTCTCATAACAAATCAAACCTATGACAACCTGGATAATCCGTGCGGCCATTGTTTTGATTTCACAGAGAACTTTAGTAAAGAATGTGCTAACGAGCAAGTCGTATGACATCTTTATTGACGTATCTATGTCCATCCTTACGTCAATCTCGGCACCTTTAAGGTATAAATATTGCCGATCTTGCCCTATGCAAACACACGCGTGGTGACAAGACGGAGCAGCCATACTTGCCGAAGCCGAGAGCAGAAGCAGACCCCGCTGGCAGCAGCCCCGCCTTCCTGACGCGCTGAGAGACGCGCTGCTATCTCAAGCCGAGAGACCCAGCACCGGCGCTTCTGGGCAGCCCTCGCAGGCAGCCTGGAATATCGAGAGCAGAGAAAGAGATACCATTCCTCATTCATCCTAACTTCCAGGTACAGAACTGAATAACCCCTCACAGAGAATTCTTTAGTTATTCACTTGGCAAAAACAAACTTAACTTAAACTGTAACTTTCTATTCCCGCCCACGCATTAGACTTAGGTCAGGTACACGGGGTAGGCGTATTTAGAAACACCAGTTGAGTACGTTTAGTCAAATGTATATGTGTATGTAAATATATTTTAATCATTTTAAACATCATATGGCTCAGAAACCATATCAATGTTTTTACAGTATTATTTTATACTATTGCTTTTAATGTATGCACTTTACTTAACTATAAGTATTGCAATAATATCGATCCATTTCTCATGTATGAGAAAAGAGACTGATCAATAAATAACACCTTTTTATTGAACACGCCCGTCTCTTCCTTTTCTCTACATTCTGATGAGACTAAGAATGCACGTACTGACTGAGTAAAATAATTGCCTTGTGCTCACACGACTCTCGAGATTGACTCTTGATTAGGGGAGAGCAAAGTTGTCATGTTCTATGGTTGTCAGAAACTAAATCCCTTCTTGTCTAATCAGGGGAGTTAATTCCTTCCTTGAACATTCGAGAAAGTTTCTAGCGAACTCTGAGCTTAGCTGGCAAACCCAAAAATTAAGTCTAGTATCGACAGTAGTAGACCTAGTTAACGTCTGGCCTAGGCCTTTACTGCTGTAGGTACTATTCCAATGCGCAGAGCCTATTGGGAAAATAGGAGCTACACTACAGGTAAGTATGGGTATAGGGGTATATATTTTGGGGTACTGAGGTATATGTTTTGGGGTGTTTGTGAAGAACTGTGTAAAATCGCTAACCTAGCTATCGTGCCACCATCCTGAAAACATTGCGCGAACATTGCCTTTGAATGAGCAAACCCTGCCGATCTTGTTCCTCCACCTACCTCAGGCACAGCTGTGCATGCAAGAAACCCCCTTTATGACACTGGCCACCGAGCAGACCCGGGAAGGTGACTCTGTACTGTTTCCCACACTCTGCTCCCGGGTATACATCGGCCTTGTGACAACAGCTGAAAGCAATGAATAAAGATCATCAAACGTCGTCCGTGTGCGGACTTAACACCCCCTCTCTGGGAACAGCTGAACCTGCCCTTTTACAACCTGGGAACGACGACTTCAAACACTGATCACTTCCTCCATTCTGTTTCAAAGACTCTTGTGTCCGGACATCAAAGGTGGGAGGGGCGGAGCTATGGATATTAGAGTTTATGCGCCGATGATTGACAGTACAGTCTCGGCAGATCAGTGTGTTGTGTTTTATTCCAGGAGACTGTCCTAACCCGGGTTAGCAAAATAAAGCTGGTGTTCCCGTTTCATGCCTGGAATCCCGAGTCCATTTCTTTTCCTGTAATAGGTGAAAGTAGACTTGGGCGTGCCCTGCGCCCTGGCCCGTATCCTCACATATACTTGTGGGAAGTCTTCAGGGGTCGGTTCTACAGAATGGCGCCCGAAAGTGGACACCTCCAGAGGTCGTAGGTCAAGCCCGGTGGCCGTGGACGGGTCCGGTGATCGACATCCAAGGGAGGCGCCCTACACCAATCCTGTCCAAGTTGTCAGCTTGTAGACCTGCGGAACTCGAAAACCGGCCCTCACCACCCGGTCTGGGATAAAATGGACCACGACCCTGGCTGGGGTTCCTGTCGGACGGTCGGATTTCAGGAAAAGGACCGGGATCTACGGCTGAGACGACAGCCCTTTTTTCGGTCAGGTAAGGGTGGGTCTTACAAACCCACCTATATTTAATTTAGAGTTGCAACCAAATTAGTGTGATTCGGAAAAATCAGGTAGCCTTTTACAAAGTCTAAAACCAGTAGTGATTGTGTTGTTTTTAATACGCTACTGATTATTTTAGGTAAATCGGATTCCAGATAAGGAAAATATGTCTAGGCTTAGTTAATACGCTACTAATTATTTTAGGTAAATCGGATTTCAGATAAGGAAAATATGTCTAGGTTTAGTAAATGTAAAAGACTGTGTTTTTGCTGTTGTTCTAGCTTAGAAGATAGGTTAGAAGAAAAACAATCACTACCCCCTCCTGGTACACCCCTCTATAAGATGTATGTCAAGACGGGATTAACTCACATAAAATGGACGTCTATTTGGCGGAAGTGGACCAAAAAGGACCACGAACACCGATGGCCAGAATATGGATCCTTTGATCAAGATATCTTGGAATACCTTGAGCAAATGCTATTTTCGAATAGAGCTCGTCAGGCCATGTTTGAATCCTTTCATGCCTGGCAGAAAGAAGCTAATCAGCAGAAAAGGAAAGCCGAGAAACATGCTCGACGGCATCAAAAGACATCAGATGAGGGCAAGAATAGGCAAAATGAGAGAGATACCAAAACGAGCGAAATAAAGCGACAAGACAGGGAGTTTATTAAAGAAACTGAAGGATGCTACGTATCCAAAGTAAAGAACATAGAACCAGAAAGTCAAGACCTCCTTATGAAGCAGTTATTGGAGGATAGGAAACCTCCCCCTTATAATCCTTCGCCCATCTACCCTGTGCTAGCATAGCAGAACCATCAATTTAGACGCTCGCCACAGCCAAATGCACCCCTACCTGGAACCCAGTGTCAGCCGGCCGCTGAAATTTAGCCCGCTACCTCCAGTTTAAGCCCAGTACACCAAGCTGTCCCACACACACCTCAACAGTTTATATGAGTGGGTTGCACACCTTGATTACAACAGTTCCTCCGATTATTAGGCGCTTTGAAAAAACGTGCTCAATGGTAATGCGCCCAGCTCCCGTGGCACGTAATACTATAAGCACAATGATGGGACACTAAAATAGTGCCCCCAACCATGGCACAATTGCTACTGCATTTGCAGTTTTTATACTTCATTTTCTTCCATTTGAATCTGATTAATCCATGTTTTAACTTCTTTACTCATTTATAATCACTTTTAGTCCACGTACAAGTTTAAAGCCAATTTCCTGGGTTTCTAATATTTAAGATGGGCCATCCGTGCTTCTTCATTCAAAAATACGTACTAGTGCACATTTCATCCAAAGCAGTTTATTTAAAAACACCCAATGCATTTCGGGCCCCCATGGGCCCTTCGTCAGGGGTTACTGTAAAATCAATGTAAACAAGTATTAATATACTGTGCGCCATTATATGTACATCATTACATGATTATCAATTGCGACTCATTTTTAAAAAAACATCGATTGTGTAATCCAATGCCGCGCGCAACTCAGACTGAAAATCTAATCATGTTATCTCTTCTGGTTGGAAATGCATTTATCCTTTAGATTCAAGTATGATTCTTAAACGTTCCTAGTGCTCGTCGCTTATGTCTTCATCTGTTATGACCTTTTATAAACTCCCCCTTTCCTTTTAAAACCCATTCCCCACGTAGTGGTTCCCTCAGACCCTCAAACGAAGATGATTTCACTCTACCCGCTTCCCCCCCACGTAACTAAAATGTGCTTCTCACTCTTTCTTCGCTCCCTGCCGTGCTTAATGAATAATCAATCCTGCCTTTTGAACACAACTTCCTTTTACAGTTATTTAGTGTCATTACATGTTAAACAACGGCTCGAACGCTTTCATTCTATAAACCCCCATCGCATACCTGCTGCTAAACGTCCATCGTCCTTCCTGATCTGACAAAGAATATCCTGCCACTAACGGAACCATGGGGTCTTAAAAGCACAATTCCCACCCCTCCTCACTAGTGAGCCTTCCCATTTACACGACGTCATCATCACCTGCCGGGACCTCGCTTAATTGGAGCTTACTACCGCACTACGATTCCCATGCTGCATCCTAACCATTAAAGAAATGAAAGTCTGTTCCAGTGTGCACATATTAAAAACATATCGGCATTGGATTACACAATCGATGTTTTTTTAAAAATGAGTCGCAATTGATAATCATGTAATGATGTACATATAATGGCGCACAGTATATTAATACTTGTTTACATTGATTTTACAGTAACCCCTGACGAAGGGCCCATGGGGGCCCGAAATGCATTGGGTGTTTTTAAATAAACTGCTTTGGATGAAATGTGCACTAGTACGTATTTTTGAATGAAGAAGCACGGATGGCCCATCTTAAATATGAGAAACCCAGGAAATTGGCTTTAAACTTGTACGTGGACTAAAAGTGATTATAAATGAGTAAAGAAGTTAAAACATGGATTAATCAGATTCAAACGGAAGAAAATGAAGTATAAAAACTGCAAATGCAGTAGCAATTGTGCCATGGTTGGGGGCACTATTTTAGTGTCCCATCATTGTGCTTAGGGGGGCTTGGGGGAGGGAGCCGACCGCCGGGAGGTCTCCTCCCCCGGGCGGTTTGGGAGAGCTGCGAGGGGTGTCCCTTTAAGAGGGACAGAAGTTTCTAGAATTGGGCTGGTCCAGTAGGACCAGAATAGCCCAATTATAAACCCCCCGCCCACTGCCTACCAGCCACCATTTTAGGTTTGGTGACCTGGTGGCTAGGTGGGCTCATAGCTTTTTTGTGGTGCGTTTATTGTGAGTTGGTTATTAGGCTATTGTCTTTAACTTCTTCTTGCTAGTTTACCATGGAAGACTCTCGTGTTGTGGAAGCGATGCGGCTGCTGGCTGAGGCAGGGCGCATGGATTTACTTTCTGGAGGTGTGCCGGCGCGTCCCCAGCGCCAGGCCTCCGCTGGCGTGGGGGCGGCGGTGCTGGCGTGCTCGTCGCCGAAGAGGAGACGCCCGAGCCAGGTAAGCGAGAGGGGCCGGTCCCGTTCGAGGAAGCCGGCCCCTCAGAAGGCTGCGCGTGTGTTTTCTAGTGAGGCGGCAGCTCCGGCGTTACGCGGCTCTTCTGGTGAGGGCGGTAGGGGGACGCGCGTAGCTCCAGAGTCTCAGGTAGGTGTTGCGGTGGGGGCGGGGGGTGCTCCGACTACGTCTGGCGCTTTGGTGGGGCAGGCTCATATGTCCAGTGACGCGCTGCCGCCCCCCCCGTTATTTCAGGCTGCCGCTCCCCCTTTCTCTGGTCCGGTGATTTCAAGGGCCGCCTCGGCGGGAGGGCGGGGTAGGGGGGGCAGGGGAGGGAGCAAAAAGCGCTCCGCTTCGGACCCGCTGGTGGAGCGGCGAGCGCAGCATGAGGAGCCCGCTCCGGCTCGTAGCGCGCGCAGAGGCTCTGTTCCATGTGTGGTGCAGGGATCAGGCCAGGAGCGTTTGGTGCACGGGGTTCAGAATGTGCAGTGGGCTGTTGAGGACTCTCAGTTTGCTCCTGAGGCGGCACATATATTGTTGGGGTCACCTCCCGGCTATGTGGTTTTTGAGAGGCAGGCTGGGGAGACGAGGGAGGCAAACGTGGTTTTTTCTCATGGTGAGTTGGACTGCGAGGATGTGGCACCTGTTAGGCATCAAGCTGTTTTGGGTCAGGCTTCTGATACTGGCATGAGGGATGTGGAGGGTAATGTGGGTAGCCCATTGTTGTTTTCTACCCCTGGCTCCGCTGAGGGTCCTGCTTTGTCTGTGGGGGGGGGCTCGAGGGGAGAGGGTGAATGGGCACAGATGGGTGAAGGGAGTTCTGTTTCTGGTTTGGTTTCAGGGCAGGAGGTTTCCGGGTTGGGTGGTTTCGGTGCTTATGGTTTCATGGAGTTGGATGTCAGTTTGCAAAAGGAAGGCAGGAGCATATCGCAGGTGGGCCGTGCCCCACTGCCTTGTGATACTAGTGTGGCAGGACGTACACGCGGTGCAGGGATTTCAGGGTATGGAAGGACGGTCGTGGGTGCAGGGGCAGGTGTTTGCCAACCTGTTATGAGTGGTTCAAGGGGTTCTGGTTTGCATGGTTCTAGGATGGGGCCGACTGGGGGTTTTCGGCAGGGGCGTGTTGGGTCTGTTTTAGGGGCTGGGGAGGTCCCAAATTGGTCAGGTGAGGTGAGAGGCCCATATGTTATGTTTGGTTCCCCTGGGTGGGATCATTTTGGTACTGCAAGTTTGGCGCAACGTGGTTTTCAGACGGTGGGTGAAGGTCAAGTTTGGGGCGCGAGGGCCCCTCTTCTGGCTTCCTCTCCGGCGGAGGCAGAGGGTAACTTGGACGTGAGCGATGAAGATGAGGTGATTGGTGATTCTCCGGTCCGGGGACGCCCTATGAGGGGTTGTCCTAGAGGGAGTTCTTTGGACAGGTTGCAAGGGAGGGTTGTTGAGGATAATTTGCAGAGATCCAGGTCTGTTTCAGGTGTTGTTTTCAGGGACCCTAGCACACCAGTCCAAACTTTTTCTTTTCAGGATAGGAATAGGTGCGGAGGTCCAGACTTGGCAGGGCGCGGTCCAGTCCCATCACGCCAAGGGGAAGTGAGGAGAATGCCTAGCGCGGCCCTCTCTTTTCCACCGAGGGATCCCGCCGCGGCCAGCACACGAGGGTCTGGCGTGACCCCGCTGGCCCCAACGAGTAGCAGGTATAGGTGGCAGGCCTTGCCGGCGGCTAAGGAGCTACAGAGTCAACGCACAGGGAGGTACGGGCGTGTACAGCCTGCTCCCCCTCCTGGAGTTTCACAATCATTTAAATGTACGGTGGTTGATACCGGGTTAGGTAAGACCCGTGGTGATTTGTTGCACACTACTGTCGATTCAGTGGTGTTGGACTACGACGAAGACAGTCCTGAAGAAGGTGAAGTGCGGGATCCGGAAAGGGGGGTGCCCTCTCATGTTTCTTCTAGTGTGTTACAGGCTCCAGTGGTCCAAAGTCAAGTGCAAGGGAGAAGAGAGCACGGCCCATCGTGTAGGGCGCCTCGCAGACCGGATGCATTGACCTCGGAGACACGGGCGGAGCCATCGAGAGTGGTCTCTCTGTTGCCAGGTGAGCAATCAGCCACACAGGCCAAACCTAAGATGGTGTCTGTGGGTACCGGTGGTGAAACTGAAGTGATTAGTAGTGATGGCCGTCTGGTCAAAGGTCGATATGTAAAAGACACAGCAGTTGGTACAGATGATGTGGTAGACATTCAGAACACAGTGGTAGGTCATGTTATGGCTGGTGCTTCCAGCAAGGTTAAAGAGCCTGTGGCCAGTAAAGAATTAAAAATCAAAAAACTGCCTTACATGGGGGTTACGAAACCATTAGGTGCTCATCTCATGTTAAGTACCAAGGAACGAATTTGGAATGGTGAGTATGTGGAACTACTGAAGCTACTCCACAGAGAAGTCAGGTCCAAAGAGGGGTCTAAGGAGGAGGAGTTTGAGCTGGCAAAACGCCCCAGAGTGCCTTTAACTATTGAAAACTGGACAGCTGCATTTTTGATTTATGCCAGTGTATATTGCGAAAAGTTCCCTGAGCGCAGCGTGTCCCTTTTTAAATACATGGACGTCATTCGCAAGGCCCAGATCACCGGGGGTGGTTTTGCTTGGTCTCAATATGATGAGGAATTTCGGGCCAGGATGGCTTGGGACCCGGAAGCTAAGTGGGGGGAGATAGATAATGACTTGTGGCAACACACAATGGGGTCAGCGTCAGGGGGGAAAACCATTTTCACGGCAAGTGGTTTGCCGTTAGTTTATCGGCCCTTTCAGGGGAAGCCCACCCGGGGAGGGGTGGGGGCCACTGCAACCTTGTACTCAGGGTCTGGTTTCTGTTGGGAATTTAATAGGGGCTCCTGTACCAGGGAGTATTGTAAATTTAAACATGAATGCTCAGGCTGTGGTAAGAAACACCCGTTGTCCAAGTGTTGGAACAATCAGTCATCGGAGGGTACACAGGGAAAGCAAACAGTTTCAGGACCATCAAATACGACTTCACAGTTTTCAGGAGGAAGGGGATACAGAGGTGCTAAGGGTGCTGGGTCCAAGGGCTCGTACGCCAGTTAATTTAGAAAGGCTGCGCATTGCCCTCCATGGTTTCGAAGATCAGTCGGCAAAAGTTACACTGTTGGAAGGTTTTCAGTTTGGGTTCCGACTCGGTTACTTAGGTGCTAGGGACCGGAGGTGGTCTGCCAATTTAAAATCAGCTTCTGAACATGCCACAGTGGTACAAGACAAGCTTAATAAGGAGGTACATGAAGGGAGGATGGCTGGCCCTTTTCACGATTGGCCGATCCATAACTTGATTGTTTCACCGGTTGGAGTTGTCCCGAAGAAAGAACCGGGACAGTTTCGCCTGATTCAACATTTGTCATGGCCTGAAGGGTCGTCTGTTAATGATTTCATTGACCCAGAGGCAGTGTCTGTCTCTTACTCTTCGGTTGACGTGGCCATGTCACTTGTAGTGACAGCGGGCGCAGCCGCTGAGATGGCTAAGTGTGACATCAAGTCTGCTTTTCGGCTATTGCCTGTCCACCCGGACGATTGGAGCCTTTTAGGTATTCAGTTCAATGGTAAATGGTACGTGGACAAGGCGCTGCCGATGGGCTGCTCTATATCATGTGCTTTGTTTGAGTGTTTTAGTACTTTTCTGCAATGGTATTTTTCCCATCAGTCTGGGCATACCCTGGTAACACACTATCTCGATGATTTTTTCTTTGTCGGATCCCCGGGCTCCGCGGAGTGCCAGAAGGCTCTGGACACATTCCAAGGGCTCATGGAGGATTTGGGAGTTCCTTTGGCTCCCGAGAAAACAATGGGCCCTGCCACTGTCCTATCATTTTTGGGTATTGAAATAGACTCTGTGGGTATGTCTGCTCGACTGCCGGAGGACAAAAGGGTCAACATGATTGATTTACTGGATGTGATGTTGTCAAAGAGAAAAGTGTTGGTGAAAGAGATTCAAGTGCTTTTGGGTCATTTGAACTTTGCCTGCAGAGTGGTGAGAGCGGGCAGGACCTTTTGTAGGAGACTGGGCAGGGCTTTGGCAGGTCATCATTTGCCCCACCATCGTGTTCGTCTGTCTGCTGGTGTCAAGGAGGATTTGAGAATGTGGAAGTTTTTCCTGAACTCCTTCAATGGTGTCCCCTTGGTCAGAGAGGTTGACTTTCAGTGGGATGTACAAATGTTTTCGGATGCTGCTGGCAGTGATGGTTTTGGGCTCTTCTGGAATGGCAAATGGTGTGCAGAACGTTGGCCCGATGAATGGTTGAATGGAGGTCGCAGCATCACTTTCCTAGAACTTTTCCCCTTATTGGTCGCCTTGACACTGTGGGGGGAGGAATTGGCGCACAAGAAAGTGCTGTTTCGTGTGGATAACATGGCGGTGGTGGAGATAGTGAATCGCCAATCGGCCAGGGACGGACAAGTGTTGAAACTTATGAGAGTTTTTGTTCTTGGTTGTTTGAAACACGATATTCATTTTCGTGCGTTGCACATTCCTGGCGTGGACAATGACATTGCGGATGCTCTGTCTCGTTCACAGTGGGGGAGATTCCGTGGACTGGCGAAGGATGCGGACAGATCCCCGACTCCAATGCCGAGTCATCTGTGGCAAGTCGGCGAGGTCGGGTCGTTCAATTGGTGGTAGGTTCTCTGTCTGTGTCCACGCGTTCTGCGTATTCCCTTGCGTGGAAAGAATTTCTGGAATCTGGTGCTGTCAGAAGGGAGGATCTGTCGAGTCGGTCGGATGATGTGGTCAACTTTATACTGGACCTCATGGATAAGGGTTTGACCAAAGTAACCATTGCTGGGAAACTGGCGGGGATTGCTTTCATGGGGAAGTTGTGGTGGGGCTATCCTCCATCTGCGGGGGAAATTGGTAGAAGGATGCTTGAGGGCTGGGCCAGGGAGCAAGGGCACATTGGTAGATCCAGAGCCCCTATATCTTGGCAAGTTCTTGCCAGGTTAATTACGGTTTTGCCTTTAGTTTGTTCAGATGATTTTGAGGCATGTCTTTTCTCAATGTTGATGGCTTTCATGTTTTTTGGTGCTTTCAGGGTATCTGAGTTGTTGGGTTCAAAGTATAAGTGTGGATTGTTTTGGAAGGACGTTTTTTGTTATGATGAGGGAGTTCATGTATGGTTGGCCAGTTCTAAAACGGATCAGACGGGTAAGGGGAAAGGTGTATGGTTACAAGCATGTGCTCCGAAGCTTACTTGCCCTCTACTGCTGGCGCGGCGCTGGCGTTCCTTGTGTGGGGGTGGCGATGAAGTACTGGTTTTCCAACATATCAATGGCACCCCTGTAACATCTTATCAATTACGTATGGTTTTGCGCAAAGCGCTACAGCACATAGGTCTCGATGGCAATATTTATGGTACTCACTCTTTCAGAATAGGTGCTGCCACTGAAGCTTTTCACAGAAATTGGTCTGAAAGGGATATTAAGCGATTGGGGCGCTGGTCTTCTAACTGTTTCCAGCGTTACGTGAGGAGCTCGGCGGAGGAGGCGCATGCGTCATCCTCCTTCACAGGATTCTAACTCTTTTTTCTTTTTCAGGATCCGTTGCTGGGCCTCGCTCCTCGGTGCTAACGGTCTGGATAGTGGGGCATTCATTTGTCAAGTGGGCCAGAGTCCAGGCGGCGAGGAGTTACTTTGGAGATCTACTTGGTTTCAATGATCGAATGTTTAACGTTCTTTGGAAGGGTAAAGGTGGGATGCTCTGGAGAGAGTTGATCCCTTGTTTGAACAACAACATGGTGGGCGGTGTTTGCCCGGATATTTTAGTCATTCATTTGGGAGAAAATGACCTATGTGCAACGAAAGGGGTAGTCTTGCTGCGAGCTATGAAACGAGATTTAGGCCTCATTAAGGAACGATGGGCTGGGTGTCATGTTTTTTGGACAGAGTTAATTCCTCGCAGGATATGGAGGGGAGCGGTGAATCCCAGGGCTGTCGATCGGGCTAGGAAGAAAGTGAATTCGGAGGTGTCTCGTTGCTGTAGGGGCCTTGGTTTCAGTAGGATTTCACACAGGGACATTAAGTTTGAGTCTGTTGAGTTCTTTAGGGATGATGGAGTTCATTTGTCCCGTGTGGGAATGGAACTTTACTTGTTGGAGATTCGTGAGGTTTTAGCCCGGGCATTGGCCATGCAGCGCTGAGTTTCTGGTTTCTCTTTCGCTTCGCGGTTGGGGGGCAGAAAGGGAGGCGTTTCTTCCCCGCCTACCTTTCTGGGTGGCGGTGTTTTTGGGTATCATTACGGTTTTTAGGCAGATTGCTGGTTGAGTATTAGTTCGAGTATTTCTTTGACAAGTGCTGGGGTATGTTGGTCATGGTTTGACCGTTCAGTTTTGTGAGGGGGGGTATCTGCAGGAGTGCAGGGTCAGGCAGGGTTTATGGTTATGGAGGACCTGACCGTTGTTATTGCAATTGTGGTTGGACGAATAAAGTTTTAACGATGACGTATGTTTGTTTAATGACGAAATGTTTTATTGATGATGTAATTTTATTGATGACGTAATGTTATAATGCTGTTATATTGTTATTGATGTATTGTTGGGAGCGGGAGGGCTCAAATGTTTTAGGGGTGGGGGAGGGTTCGGGGGGCTGAGTTTGTAGGTATTTATTTATTTAGTGAGGTTTAGTTTTGTAAGGCGTTGCCAAGGTTTGTGTTTGTAATGTGCACCTGTGTCTTAATAAAGCGGCCTTTTACACACACAAACAACTTTTGGTCTACTTTTCTCCCACCCCTCGCCCTCTCTCCCAAGGGGGGCTTGGGGGAGGGAGCCGACCGCCGGGAGGTCTCCTCCCCCGGGCGGTTTGGGAGAGCTGCGAGGGGTGTCCCTTTAAGAGGGACAGAAGTTTCTAGAATTGGGCTGGTCCAGTAGGACCAGAATAGCCCAATTATAAACCCCCCGCCCACTGCCTACCAGCCACCATTTTAGGTTTGGTGACCTGGTGGCTAGGTGGGCTCATAGCTTTTTTGTCCCACCCTCCCTCCCTCAATTTTTCGCTTTAATGCTCCTTTTTTTTTTTTTTTTTTTTTTTTTTTTTTCCCTCGCAGCCCAGTTTTTTCCCATTTTTGGTGGTTTTTGCCCCTATTTTCTTTTTAAGTAAAAGGCTGTTTTGTGGGCTACCGGTGTGCAGGGGTTGTTTCTCTTGTATTTGTATCCGTCGCTAGACACAGGTGCTGTGCGGTGTTTTTGGGTATCATTACGGTTTTTAGGCAGATTGCTGGTTGAGTATTAGTTCGAGTATTTCTTTGACAAGTGCTGGGGTATGTTGGTCATGGTTTGACCGTTCAGTTTTGTGAGGGGGGGTATCTGCAGGAGTGCAGGGTCAGGCAGGGTTTATGGTTATGGAGGACCTGACCGTTGTTATTGCAATTGTGGTTGGACGAATAAAGTTTTAACGATGACGTATGTTTGTTTAATGACGAAATGTTTTATTGATGATGTAATTTTATTGATGACGTAATGTTATAATGCTGTTATATTGTTATTGATGTATTGTTGGGAGCGGGAGGGCTCAAATGTTTTAGGGGTGGGGGAGGGTTCGGGGGGCTGAGTTTGTAGGTATTTATTTATTTAGTGAGGTTTAGTTTTGTAAGGCGTTGCCAAGGTTTGTGTTTGTAATGTGCACCTGTGTCTTAATAAAGCGGCCTTTTACACACACAAACAACTTTTGGTCTACTTTTCTCCCACCCCTCGCCCTCTCTCCCAATAGTATTACGTGCCACGGGAGCTGGGCGCATTACCATTGAGCACGCTTTTTCAAAGCGCCTAATAATCGGAGGAACTGTTGTAATCAAGGTGTGCAACCCACTCATATAAACTGTTGTTCATGATTCGGCTCCGCCGGGTTAGCTCCCACAGTATATTGAAACAAAAAGGATTTGTTCGAAGAGAATGACACGAACCACGTGCAAGATGTATCATCTCATTTCACTCAGCAAGTTTATTTTATTGGGAGCGTCAGAAGCAATCTGTAATGGAATCATGCAACATTGAACTATGCAAGAGTTCAGATATGCGCCGCAAGTTTTGAACTATTAAGAGACATGCCGATATGTTTTTAATATGTGCACACTGGAACAGACTTTCATTTCTTTAATGGTTAGGATGCAGCATGGGAATCGTAGTGCGGTAGTAAGCTCCAATTAAGCGAGGTCCCGGCAGGTGATGATGACGTCGTGTAAATGGGAAGGCTCACTAGTGAGGAGGGGTGGGAATTGTGCTTTTAAGACCCCATGGTTCCGTTAGTGGCAGGATATTCTTTGTCAGATCAGGAAGGACGATGGACGTTTAGCAGCAGGTATGCGATGGGGGTTTATAGAATGAAAGCGTTCGAGCCGTTGTTTAACATGTAATGACACTAAATAACTGTAAAAGGAAGTTGTGTTCAAAAGGCAGGATTGATTATTCATTAAGCACGGCAGGGAGCGAAGAAAGAGTGAGAAGCACGTTTTAGTTACGTGGGGGGAAGCGGGTAGAGTGAAATCATCTTCGTTTGAGGGTCTGAGGGAACCACTACGTGGGGAATGGGTTTTAAAAGGAAAGGGGGAGTTTATAAAAGGTCATAACAGATGAAGACATAAGCGACGAGCACTAGGAACGTTTAAGAATCATACTTGAATCTAAAGGATAAATGCATTTCCAACCAGAAGAGATAACATGATTAGATTTTCAGTCTGAGTTGCGCGCGGCATTGGATTACACAATCGATGTTTTTTTAAAAATGAGTCGCAATTGATAATCATGTAATGATGTACATATAATGGCGCACAGTATATTAATACTTGTTTACATTGATTTTACAGTAACCCCTGACGAAGGGCCCATGGGGGCCCGAAATGCATTGGGTGTTTTTAAATAAACTGCTTTGGATGAAATGTGCACTAGTACGTATTTTTGAATGAAGAAGCACGGATGGCCCATCTTAAATATGAGAAACCCAGGAAATTGGCTTTAAACTTGTACGTGGACTAAAAGTGATTATAAATGAGTAAAGAAGTTAAAACATGGATTAATCAGATTCAAACGGAAGAAAATGAAGTATAAAAACTGCAAATGCAGTAGCAATTGTGCCATGGTTGGGGGCACTATTTTAGTGTCCCATCATTGTGCCCACACACACCTCAGCCTCCTGTCCAATTCCACAAACGCTGTACAACAGACTACCATAGACGCGCAAAATCCAGATTCGCCAATAATGAGAACCCAGCTAGTTGAGGATCCCAGCACACATACGCCTGGACCCAATATGTCCACAGCAATGGGCTCTGCGAATGGATGGAGAGATCAGGCAGTAAGTGTGGCAAGAACCCTATTTACCCCTAACGCATATTTTCTCCGGTCTCATCAGAAGCAGACAGAAGAGGAAAGGGTCATACTAGAACAAGGCCATAAATGGATATCTGACTCTAGCTATACGTCCGATCAGATGTGGCAAACGATAAGACAGTACGCTCCCGAACAACAGCTTATGGTACTCCTCAGCATGTGTACAGAGATACAGGAAGACTGGGCGACATTCCTGTCCCCACTGACACCCATTCCCTTACAAAAAATGAAAGAAGAAATGAAGATGGGTCATGCAGCATCGCGCAAGTTAGAACAATTCCTGTTGACACTCACGCAGTATAGGGATCAGCTCATGACACGCATGACTGGAAATGAGCGATCACGAATGAACCCTATGCAAGAGGTACCCCCGTTCTTCCACCCAGGTTCCCTGGCCGTCGCTCCAGACCCAACTGCCAATCCCCCAACCCTCGGCCAACCAGAGATAGGTTCCCACATGGTCCAGCAATGGGTACACACGCCTTGGCAACGATCTGATATACTACAGTTTAAAGCAGCACTACCAGATCCGCGCAAAAACCCCACGGCCTACTACAAGGAATTAGAACAGCAACTTAACGCCTCCATCATGACGTACACGGACATAGTAATGTTCTTTGGTAGCGTAGTCCTGACAGACGTATGGGCAGAGATACACGGAACCGATCATGCCACACAACTAGGAGACACATGGAAGGCTCTAGAACAGGCCGAAACTAGATCGAAAAGTAGGAGATAAACCACCTCAGATAATACTGGACTTACCAAAGAAGGTAGTCGTCATGATGAAAGCAATACTGAAACCTAAAAATATAATATGGGACAAGCTGACGGCATGCAAACAGGGCAAAGACGAAAGCGTCTCGGATTTATTTTCCCGCTTCGAACAGACTTTTACTGACTATAGCGGCCAAGACCCATCCACCGAGGGCGGCTTCCGCCTCTTTGTAGACAAATTTGTTGAAAACCTATTACCCGATATATCTCTCCTCTTAAAAACGTCTGAAAGCTCCTGGCAGGCAACCACCAAGAGTCGGTTACTCTTTATGGCTAACTACTACGAACAGAGAGTACACGAGAGACAGGAGAAGGAATGTAAAAGGTTGAAGGATTTGAAAACAAAAGTGCTACTTCAACAAGCTTATCCTACACCCCAGACAACCCCGACTCAGACCAATAGGCCACACCCAGTAAATAGACAAAGACCGCCCTTAGGAGAGAACCAGTGCTCTTATTGCAAACAGGACGGCCACTGGTCTGGAGATTGCCCTGTTCTCGCCGCCAACATAGCTGCTGGCATAACCAAACCCCGTACATACCGACCATTAGACACACGCCCAATACAGGGTCAAGGTAGGGGCCGAGGACAGGCAGCCCCACATCAGCAACCCAAACAAGTGTCCAATTACTTTGATAAACCAGCTGAAAAATCCCGGAACTATTATACGGAAGATTATGACCCTGAGGAGGGTGAAGGTTACCGGACAGCATAGGACAGCCAAGAGAGGGGAAATGGGCCAGTACAGATTCCAACCGATCAGGAGGGGCCTTACATTCGTATAGGTCTTCCCAATAGAAAGCAGGACAACTTCCTGGTAGACACTGGGGCAACAAGAACTTCTGTCTCGCACGCTCTGGTCCCTGGGGCACCCCTTTCAGGCATTACAAAAGTCTCCATAGGTTTTGCAGGTAGCCCTGTAGCCAGCCCGTTTCATTACCCATGCCTTTGCAAATAGGCCCATACACTACCCACGCTCCAGTCGTCCTCACGTCTGGGTGTGCAGAGAACCTCCTAGGTCTAGATTTATTAAAAGCATTACATGCCAACATCCAGTGTTCTCCAGACGGCGTACAAGTGACTATGAGTGCCCCTGAGGTAACGAAAGCCTGTTTTTCCAGAATGCGTCAAATACCGCCTGAATTAACGTCAATTCCGGACACGCTTTGGGCCCAGTCTGATACTGATGTTGGATGCCTGGACATACCACCCTATCACGTGCAGCTAAAGGAGAATGCCCACATGCCTCGCATTCCCCAGTATAAGATACCCGCAGATGGTCAGCATGCGCTTATACAGATAGTACACGATCTAATTGAGAAGGGAGTGGTAGGGGAAACCAGAAGAAATGTATGCAATAGCCCCCTCATCCCAGTGAAAAAGAAAGGCCCAGCGGGTACTCCCCATGATAATTGACCTCCGTGCCATCAATAAAATAGTTGTTTCCCAGTACCCCGTAGTGCCCGACATTACCACGCTACTAAGCATGATTCCCCCAGCTGCCACACATTTCACTGTCATCGACCTCAAAAATGCATTTTTCTCTATACCCATAGACCCGGCCAGCCGTGATATATTTGGATTCACATTAGCCGGCAGAAGCTTCCGGTTCTGCCGAGCTCCACAGGGGTACACGGAAAGCCCTAGCATATACAGCCATGCCCTGAAAAGTCAGTTGGACGCCATGACCCTGCCCCTCACTTCCGCACTCATACAGTACGTCGATGACCTACTCATCGCTTCCCCGTCCGAAGAAGAGGGTCGCGAATGCACCACCATACTGCTCCTACATTTACATAAACACAAGCATAAGGTTTCCCTCCCCAAATTACAGTACTGCCAACAAGAAGTTACTTACCTCGGACACCTCCTGTCCAAGGAAGGGAGGCGACTCACGCCAGATAGGATACAGTTAATCTTTAACATGTGCAGACCCCGAACCCAGACAGCAGTCCGAGGCTACATAGGTATCACGTCCTACTGCCGTCAGTGGATCCCAAATTATTCTCTTACAGTCAAACGCTTGCTCGCACTAACCACACAGGAAGTTCCCGACATTGTGCCATGGTCCCTGGAAAGTGAGCAGGCTTTCCAGACACTCAAACAAGACTTATGTTCTGCACCAGTGCTAGGTTCCCCCTGCTACACCAAGCCTTTCTTCCTTTATACACACGAGCGAGCCGGGTGCGCATTGTCCGTACTGACCCAGCATTATGCCGACAAACAGCGCCCATGCGCTTACTTTTCAGCTACCCTGGACCCTGTTGCCCAAGGACTCCCAAGTTGTTTAAGAGCTGCTGCTGCTACAGCTGTGTCTATACGACAAAGTGCTGGACTAGTAATGGGTCACACCATCACTGTAATGGTACCGCACTCCGTTGAAGCCCTTTTGAACAAAACAAAGACACAACACCTGACTAGTACATGCTTGACCAGTTACGAACTCACACTCATGGCAACTCACATTACCATACAGCGATGCACCACGCTTAACCCAGCCACCCTACTGCCAGCTACCGACGGACATCAGAACGATACTGATCCCCACGACTGCCTTCTCCGAACAGAGGAGGAGACAAAAGGACGAATTGACCTGACAGACCAACCCTTAGATACGCCGGACATGCTTCAAGCTACCTGACGGGAAAACCACAGCAGCCTATGCAGTAACCACCTTACAGACGAAAGTAGAGACAGCTAGGATACCGCAACAATCAGCACAGGCAGCGGAACTCATAGCACTCACCAGAGCCTGCAAACTCAGCACTGACTTACGAGTGACTATTTTCACTGACAGTCAGTATGCGTTTGGGGTGGCATATAACTTTCGCCGACTATGGGCAAATCGGGGATTCCTCACATCCCATGGGACACACATCCAACATTGTGTCCTGATAAACAACCTACTCAACGCACTGACACAACCCAAACAATTAGCCATAGTAAAATGCAGTGCACATAAGCGAATCACAGACAACATAGGACCAGGAAATGCCTTCGCTGATCAGACAGCCAGGGAGACAGCACAGAAAACAGAAGACAGAATGTATGTGTCTGGTCCAGGCAGAGGGGTTCCCGAGGGAGGGCTGATTGAAGATTCCATAGACAATGTAAAAGAAATACAAGCAGAAGCAACAGAGACTGAGAAGACAGTATGGACTGACAAGACTGCCCAATTAGACGACCAAGGTTGCTGGACAGACCTCTCGGAGCATCGGAGATAGATGCTCCCAGATGCCTACGTCCTTCCAGTAGTATTGATGGCCCATGGACCTGCACATATCAGTGTAAAGGGAATATGCAGACTCTTGGCACCAATCTGGGCCAACGAAAACATTGCCAGAACAGCCACACACCTAGTAAAGACCTGTATGGTATGCCTCATGCACAATCCCGGCAAAGGCACTTCTACACCCTCAGGCAATTTCGCTCCTCCTTCCTTTCCATTCGAAGCCTTACAGATGGACTTCATTGAGATGGAACGAGTAAACAACCTGAGATATGTGTTGGTAGTGATCTGCTCTTTTAGCAAATGGGTAGAAGCATATCCAGCAAAAGACTGCACAGCCACCACGACAGCAAAAATTCTACTAAAATAATTCTTCCCAAGATACGGGCTGCCCCGCTTGATATGGAGTGATATGGAGTGACAACGGAAGTCACTTCACAGGCCAAGTTATACAAAACGTTTGCACAGGCCTAGGCATCAAGCAGAAATTCCACGCTGCAAATCATCCGCAATCCGCCGGATTGGTGGAAAAATACAATGGCACCCTCAAACTCCAAATGTCTAAAATCTGTGCAAGCACCGGGTTGTCATGGCCAGATGCACTACCACTAGCCTTGCTATCCACCAGAACCACACCACACACACGGTCCGGACTCTCTCCACACAAGGTGGTTTTCGGTAGACCCGCCAATGTGTGGGGAGTGCCCAGACCAAAGAGGTTTTCCGAGATAGAATACCTAATGTTGATAGATTACCGGAAACAGCTCACTGACAGTTTTCGGTCTATTCATACACAGGTGAAGGACGTCCTTCCTCCGATTCCTGACGGGCCCGGCCACTTCATACGGCCGGGAGACTGGGTGTTGACCCGGAATTTCCAGAGGAAGAAGAGCCTCGAGCCCCGCTGGAAAGAACCACAGCAGGTGCTCCTGGCTACGAGGACCGCTGTCAAGGTCGAGGGCCAAAAAAACTGGATCCACGCAACCCACTGTAGGCGTGTACCCCTGCCGCTGCCCTATGTTCAACGAGTGGACAACGACCTGCCAGACCATGACAGCGAGACGGCTCTAAGCAGTGACATACAACCAAAAGACACAGAAACACCAAGAGAAACGGACATTACACTGTTAGAGGCCATACCTCTTCACACCAGAAACAAACAATTGTTTGATGAACACACCATCCCAGGCAAAGAGAAGTACAACTTAAGACCAAGAAAATAAAGTGGGACATAAAATATATCATCCTCCGACAAGTGCCTAATAACAACTGACCTGACCAGCGGGCAGATACAGGATGAACAAAAGCAGTGAAACACGATTAACAATCCCGCGAGAAAAGAAAAAGGAAAAATACTGTAAAAATACTGCATGGGAGGTTCACTGTATGTCTGGGCTTGCTACTGACCGTCTGTATGGCACTAACCATCATCGGTTGGGTACTACATGACACACTGCCAAAACCAGTACCCAAAGATCTGTCAGAACTTGAACAAGCCACAATGCCACCACATGAGAGCCATAGACGGCGAGACTATGTGAACAACACGTTCCTCCAAATGTTGCACCAACACCAGCTCGTCACGAAGAGTACTAACTGCTGGGTGTGCGGCCTGATACCGCATTCCACCAAACAAGGAAAACCTTTCCTTCCCCTGGCATTTTCAGAAAACGGGTCTGCATGGGCCCTCTACAACACATTCGCAGGTGCATATCTGAGCACCCCAACCCAGGACCCTGACACTCCGTTTGGGCCTCAGAGAAGAGCGATAATAAATGGAGTCATGGCAATGATGGACTATCTCAAAAACAACAACACTGGGACTCCAGATCTGGGACTCCAGATGAAGACGAAAAATATGAGCGATGGAACTTAAACTACTATGTAGCCAGCTTCAAAGAAAGAGAACGCAACAGAAAACCGCCATCAAATGTCTGGGTGGTGCCACACAAGGGAAATCTATGCCTCCAAGGAAAAGGCGGAAACAGCAAAGCACAACTAGGCACCAGCATATGCGACAAGACATATGCTTTTTCTGAAGCCGCATCTCCACCACTGGTGACAGCTCAAGGCACCTACTTCGTCTGCAGTGACAAAGCGCATACGTGGCTCCCAGCCAACTTCACAGGGACTTGTTACATTGCCTTCCTCCTCCCACCAACGTATATCACCACGACTACCCACCATCAGGTGGGATCCAAAACACGAAAGAAAAGAGACATTCTAGATTCCGAAAGCACTGCCGGCCAAATAGCAGGTGACTTCTTCAAGGGACTCATTCCTTTTTGGGGCCCGATGGTCAACAGCCAAGCAGTCAGACACCTGTCTAGAGTGGTCGAAGCAACCATCAACGAAAGGGCAGGATCCGTGAGCAATATAACAGCAGAGGTCCAAGCGGACCGCCTCATGACACTTCAACACCGCATGGTCCTAGACATCATCCTGGCCGATCGTGGTGGTGTATGCAAACTAATCGGGTCCATTTGCAGTGTTTAAATACCAGGCACAGCCCCAACAGTATACCAGGCCATTCAGAGGCTGCATAAGATTGCCGAATCAATCCACACAGAGACTGGGAATTGGTCATTAACTAGCTGGATATGGGGGTTGATCACAAGCTGGGGCTGGAGAATAATGACTGTAATCGGAGCCATCCTCGCTGCTTTGCTCACATGTTGCCTCTGTATCCAGTGTGGGCCGGCAATCTGCGGAATCTGTGCCATGTGTCCAACCCCCACACCTGCCAGACACAACAAATGAAAAGAAAAGAAACAACAACAACAAGAGATCCATGAAATCATGCAAATACGCCTCTAAGGTTTGCCATTCAATGGCAAAAGGAAGGACTGAAGAACTGTGTAAAATCTCTAACCTAGCTATCGTGCCACCATCCTGAAAACCTTGCACGAACATTGCCTTTGAATGAGCAAACCCTGCCGATCTTGTACCTCCCCCTACCTCAGGTACAGCTGTGCATGCAAGAAACCCCCTTTATGACACTGGCCACCGAGCAGACCCGGGAAGGTGACTCTGTACTGTTTCCCACACTCTGCTCCCGGGTATACATCGGCCTTGTGACAACAGCTGAAAGCAATGAATAAAGATCATCAAACGTCGTCCGTGTGCAGACTTAACACCCCCTCTCTGGGAACAGCGGAACCTGCCACTTTACAACCTGGGAACGACGACTTCAAACACTGATCACTTCCTCCATTCTGTTTCAAAGACTCTTGTATCCGGACATCAAAGGCGGGAGGGGCGGAGCTATGGGTATAAGAGTTTATGCGCCGCAGATTGACAGTACAGTCTCGGCAGATCAGTGTGTTGTGTTTCATTCCAGGATACTGTCCTAACCCGGGTTAGCAAAATAAAGCTGGTGTTCCCGTTTCATGCCTGGAATCCCGAGTCCATTTCTTTTCCTGGAATAGGTGAAAGTAGACTTGGGCGTGCCCTGCGCCGCTGGCCCGTATCCTCACATATACTTGTGGGAAGTCTTCAGGGGTCGGTTCTACATTTGGGTATTTTAAGGGTTCAGATATAGTTTTGGGTTATGGGGTACAAGGGTAGCTTTAGGGTTTAGGGATAGGTATGGGTTTTGGGGTACAGGGGTATTTTTAGGGTTCAGGGCTAGGTTTGGGTTTTGGGGTACAGGGGTATTTTAGGGTTCAGGGGTAGGTTTGGGTTTTGGGGTACAGGGTTATTTTTATGGTTCAGGGCTAGGTTTGGGTTTCGGGGTACAGGGGAATTTTGAGGGTTCAGGGGTAGGTTTGGGTTTTGGGGTACATGGGTATTTTAAGGGTTCAGGGCTAGGTTTGGGTTTTGGGGTACAGGGGTATTTTAGGGTTCAGGGGTAGGTTTTGGTTTTGGGGTACAGGGGTATTTTTAGGGTTCAGGGCTAGGTTTGGGTTTTGGGGTTCAGGGGTATTTTTAGGGTTAAGGAGTAGGTTTGGTTTTTGAGGTACAGGGGTATTTATAGGGTTCGGGCTAGGTTTGGGTTTTGGGGTACAGGGTATTTGTAGGATTTAGGGGTAGGTTTGGGTTTTGGGGTACAGGGTATATTTATAGGATTAAGATGGGTTAGTGTTTAAGGGTGTTGGGGTATTTTAAGGAGTAAGGGTGGGTTATGATTATGGGGTGCAGGGGTATTTAAAGGGAGCAGAGTGGACACCCGGAGCTGGAATGTACAGAACCTGGGAAGAAAAAACAATGAAATATTGGGCACAACTCTCGCTTTTGTTTCCGTAATCCCACGCCCCCAGCACACACCCACAGCACACAATATGAGATATGGCATGAAGGGCAGAACGTACCACAGGCCCCCAGCGTTTGTCACGCCCCCAGCACACGCCCACAGCACAACGCAGACACGCCCACATGGGACTACTTTGCTGGCACGGCTCTTTTACCTTTGTAAATGTATATGGTGGGCGTCTGCATAGCCTATGCCCTTCTGCTGCAACTGCCTTTTCCAACGCTGTATTGGGTGTTGTGATTAGTGCTGTGGTTCCTGAGATTACCCGCCTCAAAGGTTTGGGCTCTCTTTATTATATTAGTATGGATATATATTCACTGAAAAAAACATAGGTTTTTTTCGGGGTGTTAAAGTTAGCTGGACATTTCACTCATACAAAACCACTGAAATTCCTCCGATATGGTTAGTTGTACTCACTATATCTTGCGCGCCCGCAATCCACTGCTGATGATGTCACATATTACATCATTCATGACATGGTCAGTGACATCACTGATGACACCTCAAATGACCCCCCGCCATATTATTATGGCTGGGGGGTCCGCGGCGGACGGAATGACCGTCCGCCCCTTTTCTGAACCAGTCGTCTTCGACCGGGCAGAAAAAGGTTCTCTATGGTGGCGGTGTCTATCATACACTGCCAGCCATATTAGTATGGGCATTTTCCAATGCCTTTCTGTGGCGGCAAAGGCATGCTGAGTCTGCTTTGGGGGCCCGTTGCGGGTCCCAAGAGACTCCCGGGGGTGGGGGTGCACATGGGGGGTACCTATAATACCCCCAGTATATCAAAGAACAACGTGGCTGGCACTGCGCGGTGCCTGTCACGTTGTGCTTTGAAATGCACTACATGTATTTTTGCAATTACGGCGGGCGGTGCTGAAATGTTAAAAATACAGGATGCGCCCGCCACTGTGGCGGGCGCATCCTGATTTCCCCCACAGGAACCCCGCCCTTATGGCGGGTGGTCCCTTTCCATGATGGGATGGCGGGCGGGCAAAGTTCGCAAGCCATCCTAATGGGGGCCTTAGAAACTTTTCTGGTGGAAACCAGACAATGGATTCCTATGGAAGGAAGTACAAGTTACTGGTAAGTATGGTTAGAATTACTTTTCAGGGTTAGTGCTGGGCTAAAAGATGCAGCACTGGGTTCTCTCCTGATAACAACTGAGTAAATCGGAATTCGTAGTTTGGCTGATTTTAGAGGAATATTTGTACGTTTCAAAAATCAACACTTAGCAACTTTACTGGTGAAAACCACACAATGGATTTCTATGGAAGGAAATACAAGTTACTGGTAAGTACGCTTAGAATTACTTTTCAGGGTTAGTGCTGGGCTAAAAGATGCAGCACTGGGTTCTCTCCTGATAACAGGTGAGTAAATCGGAATTCGTAGTTCGGCTGATTTTAGAGGAATATTTGTACAATGGTGAAGGAAAGATGCAGGGCCTAAGGTGACGTGTGCAAACACGCCCTGTGGTGCGTTTTAAGTTGGGTAATGAATTCCTCTTCAATCCTGCAGTCCCCTGGGGGCCAACTAGCCCACCAGGTACCCCCAGTATGTGCCAGGGAGCTGCGTTGCTGAGAGGTGTTCAGAGGCTACGCCCCTTTTCAAAACACTCTGCAACACAGTTCTGTGACACTTACTGGAGGTACCTGGTGGGCTAGTTGGCCCATAGGGGACCTCTGGATTGAAGAGGAATTAATTGGCACACATATCACCTTAGGCCCCGCCCCCTACCTTCACCACTGTGCAAACACACCCCGTGGTGTGTTTTAAGTCCCCTTGAATCCTGAGGTCCCCTGGTGGCCCACTAGCCCACCAGGTACCTCCAGTAAGCGCCACAGAGCTGCATTGTAGAGAGGTGTAAAAAGTGGCATGGCCTCAGAACATTTCTCTGCAACGCAGCCCCCTGGCGCATACTGGAGGTTCCTGGTGGGCTAGTTGGCCCCCCAGGGACCCCCAGTATTCAAGGGGAATTTGTTCCCCCTCTGCAAATGTGCCAGGGGGCTTGTTTGTCAAGTGGTGCAAGGAGGGTCGTCGCATCCGGCCCGTTCCCGTTTATTTTTTTGTTTTTGTTAAAGAAGGGGGCTGTGTAGCCCCCCCTTTTTTTTCTAATTTATTGCCCCTGGGGACCCCATCCCCCAGGGCCTGCCCCCAATTTTTAATAACATTTTTTCCTTTATTTAATTTTAGGTGGGGGGCTGCGTAGCCCTCCTCTTTAGGCCATTTATGGCCCCGGGGACCCCATCCCACGGGCCAGCCTTGCCTTTTTAAAATATATATTGTTATAGTTGGGGAGGGGGGCCGCGTGGCCGCCCTCCTGGGCCACTTATGGCCCCAGGGACCCCATTCCCCGGGCTAGCCCTCTTCATTGGGGGTGCCCAATCCCCCCACGCTCCCAGCCAGCTCCCTGCGTCCTGTGGGAGCCGGCATTGCTTTTCCACATGGGGAGCAGCTAACATGCTGCTCCGCCTGTGGAAAAGAAATCTGCTTTCCTATTTGGAAGAGAGAGCAGGTTAACCTGCTCTCTCTTCCAAATAGGAAAGCAGTTTGCAATGACAGGGTGGGAGCCGCGAGGCGTCGGCCCTGTCATTGCAAAATACAGTGTCCCGGGGGTGGGTACCCCGGGACACTGCAGGAGCCGGCCCTGAGTGGTGGCAGTCCCCAGGGACTAGACAAGGCTCCAGGAGGGGGGCCGTGCGCCCCTCCCACATTTTGAAGAAGCCCCGGGGTCAGCAGTCCCCGGGGCCTCAGAGCCCCCCTCAGTCAATGTTTTAAAGCCCCGGGGGGTGGCGGTCTCTGGGGCTGGGGGGGCCTGAGAGCCTCCCACCCATTTTAAACAAGCCCCGGGGGGATGGCAGTCTCCGGGGCAGTGTGGGGGAGATTGGGACCCCCCACACTATTTTTTTGATGATGCCCCCTGGATTTAGCCGCCCGTGGGCAAATTAGCATATTTAGCTCCTGAGACTGCGTTTCTTTTTTATTTTTTTATTGGCAAGATGCTTGTACCCTGCACGCATCTTCCCGTTAAAAAAAAAAACAAAATTTTTTTGGGCCTTGGGGTACCTTATGGGACCCCCTGTGCAGGCCTAGGGGGTCAGGGTGTTTCTACCCTGCCCTCTTTTTGCGTTTTGCGAAATTTTTGGGGGGTTTCTAGTGCCTCGGTTCTATTTTGGCCACCATGAGTGTGGAAGGTATGCTCAGACATGAGTCCCTTGCTCATTGCACCATCAGGATTCAAGCAAGCCGGGCCGAAGACGGCTGTAATGCCAGAAACCGGTCCCCGGAAGCTTGTTTCCTTTCTAGTGAAGAATTGGCTTGGTAGTTTGGTCTGCCCTGTTCCCATGATGCACTGGGCCAGGGACAGACTAATTTGCATATAGCCAGGTTCTGAACTGGGATGGTGCAGTGAGCTAAAAAACGGTGATGGATCTAGCCCTGATCTGTTGACTGGGTAGGAGTGTTCTGATTAACTCAGATACTCTGTCCATCACCACCCCCTTTTTGTAAATATCGGTTCTACCGAGGCACAAGATGGCTGCCAACACTTCCTGATTTGGAGTGTTGACAGCAAATTAAAATACAGCTCGTGCGTGGCAGGGTGCGCATAGAGTTCGCTTTGGGTACGCGGATCCGTACGCGGATCCCCGCGCCCATAGATAGAAATGCTTTCAACTGTCATTTTCTCAAGAACTACTGAACGGATTTACACCATTTAAGCAAAAGGCACAAGACTGAACTAAGGACTACCTCTTTTCCAAATTTGGTGTAATCCCGTTCAGCATTTCGGGCTGTAGCTACTGCTAAAGGTCATATGGGAAATTGCAGGGGGAAAACACGTTTTGGGACCCCCTTTTTTCCCGCCCTTGCTTGATGAGTCACCGTGAAACTTTAAGGATAGGAGGGGACTGGAGATGGTCAAATGTTTTGTAAATTTCGCGAAGATTCGTCAATCTGTGCCAAATTTATTCCAAATAGAATGTTGCGGATTTCCTATGGATAATAGGGCTATATATATATATATATATATATATATATATATATATATATATACATATATATATATATATATATATATATATATATATATATATATATATATTCACTGAAAAAACCATAGGTTATAGACCATATATAGTTAGGAATTACCATTTACAAAACCTTATTTTACTCACACAAAACCATTGAAATTCGCATATATAGTTAGTTGCACTACCTATATATCGCGCACCCGCAATCCACTGCTGATCATGTCACATATTACATCATTCATGACATGGTCAGTGACATCACTGATGACATCACTGATGACATCTCAAATGACATCACTGATGACATCACTGATGACATCTCAAATGACATCACTGATGACATCTCAAATGACATCACTGATGACATCACTGATGACATCTCATTTGACATTACTGATCACATCACTGATGACATCATTCATGTGATAATACGATGAACCTCTTCAGACTCTAATATAACCTTAGATACACTCATTGTAAACAGACACTCACAGACTGTCACTCATCCATGGAGTTACTCACACACCTAGTCAGTCATGCAAAGAATCAATCACACCTCCATTTCCTCAACTATACAGTTATACACACCTAACTTATTCAAACATATACTAACACATATTTACTCTCTTATACAATCCCTGATACAAGTTCACAATGATCCATACAGCCACTCACACATTCACTGGCTCTTATGCACAGTTATTTATATATGTCAACTCTCACATGTACTGTGTTTTACATATGTACTTACTTTGACATGTAGCACTGAGATATCCATTCACTCACCAATACACTCATGCACACAATCAACCGCCCATACAGCTGTTTCCACATGCACTTTTGAACCCATACATCTAGTGAATCAACTGCTCACACATCTATGCACAGAGTCATACACCTCCCAGCCACCCACACACACACTCAGTCTCCCATACAAATACTTGGGCAACCAATCAATAACCCATATAGTTACTCATATAGCTACTGATCAACACATGCAGCAGTTTACAGAACAACAGACATAATGATGCACAAATTAAGACAGTTTAGTCACTGACCCATGCACTCAGTGATACACATTTAATCACTCACTCATACAGTCAGTCATGCACCTACTAAATCCTTCATCCAGACACTTATACATCCACTCATTCTTCAATATGTAAGACATATTTTAACTTTACAGAAACATACAGTCACTGGATGTTGTCATCAGTGATGTCATCAGTGATGTCACTGACCATGTCATGAATGATGTAATATGTGACATGATCAGCAGTGGATTGCGGGTGCGCGATATATAGTTAGTGCAACTAACTATATATGCAAATTTCAATGGTTTTGTGTGAGTAAAATAAGGTTTTGTAAATGGTAATTCCTAACTATATATGGTCTATAACCTATGGTTTTTTCAGTGAATTTTCAAGGTTTTGTAAATGCTAATTCCTAACTATATATGGTCTATAACCTATGGTTTTTTCAGTGAATTTCAATGGTTTTTTAATAGCACATATCAAAAGCTGTAAAATGTATTCTTCTTTTAAAGGAAAAATATATTTTATATGTATTTAATATAATTTTTTTATGTATGTAAATTTTTTGAGGGAACGAATTTATCAACTATCATGCTGAAGAAGAGTGTGGGGAAAAAAAACAAAGAGGAGGACTAAGAGGAAAGAACAATCAGTTCAAAAATACAATTGCTTTAAAGCATGAAGTGCTTTTCCACACATTTACATTTAAATAACCCATATTAGAACATACAAAATATCTACAGAGGAGACGGTGTACATTGAATTTTAGACTCTTCATTGGTACCTACATGTTGGTACTTACATCACCCACACAACACAACAGCTCTATTCAGAGCTACCCTACCTCAAAGCACTCTAAAATATTATTTTACTATTTCCCTTGGTTTTCCCCTTGTTACGCTTTCCGGAACGCTACCCGGTGCGCGGTACGGGCGCTAACCGTGCGAAAATTTGAAAA
Source organism: Lissotriton helveticus (assembly GCF_964261635.1). Classification (NCBI taxonomy): domain Eukaryota; kingdom Metazoa; phylum Chordata; class Amphibia; order Caudata; family Salamandridae; genus Lissotriton; species Lissotriton helveticus. The sequence continues at coordinate 45,759 of NW_027611966.1, forward strand.
AAAAAGTTGTTTTTTTTTTACATATATGGGCCTCCTCAGCCACCCTCAGAAAACCTAGGGGGTCAGGATATGTCTCCCGTGCCCCCTTATACCCATCCCCAACATTGTTTATCCTCCATCTTGTGACTAAATTCGTCCGAAACACAAGATGGCGGACTCCCGTTACGCTACCGGTGAGCTACCCGGTTCGCGTACCGGGTAGCGCTTCCACCGCGAAAAATCGAAAAAAAACCTATTTTATTCTTTTGCCCCGCGGGGCCCTTTAATAGCCCCCACATCAATCCTAGGGGGTCAGGAGGGGTCTACCTTGCTCCTTTCATTCATTTCCCCTTTCGTTTATTTCTACCTCTTGTCTCTCGATCCTACCGAGAGACAAGATGGCGGCCGCTCCGGACTGTTTAGAATGTTGAGAGTCACCGGAGAGCCAATCCGCTTTTCCTCGCGAAGTTCCGTTACGCGTCTGGTACGCGAACCGGGGCGCTAACCGGGACGCTGTCACAGATATATATATTTTTTTGACCGTTAATTTCTCAAAATCCACTGGAGCACATATCTTGAGACCTAGCAAAGGCACATCGGGCAAACAGTCTCTACAATTTTGCCAAGTTTCATAGAAATCCATTCAGCCGTTCGAGCTAAAAGTGAGTCCAACCGCCCTATGGAAAACTCAATGTTAAAAACACGTTTTGGGACCCCCCTTTTTTCTCGGCCCCCGCTGGACGAAACCCCCCAAACTTTCAGAGGACGCTCAGAAACAAAATGTGCCGTTTTCCTGAACATTTCAGCCAATTCCGTCCATCAACGCCAAAGTTATTCAACATAGAATTTTCAGAAATCCCTATTCAAAAAAATCCTAACTATATATACCTACTGGCGACCGCCAGTAGGTAATATATAACATTTCAATGGCAAAATGAAACCCCTCATTTTGTTCCTTTGCAAATTAAATGTTTTAAGTGTTAACACTTTATTCCAATCAAGATGACTTCAGGTGTGCCATACTTTTGTCATAAGTAAGACTGTTAGCGCTCTAGTTGTTCTTTAGAACACTCTGGGACATTCTGTCAATGGGCTATAGTTGGGCTACATCTGGCTGATATTTGGGCTACATTTGGGCTCTTTTGTCTCTGGTGGCCATCTTTGGGCTACATTGGGCTACATTGGGCTACATTGGGCTACATTGGGCTACATTTGGGCTCCAACATATATATAGCCCAATGTAGCCCAATATATATTTTTCAAAGTTAATTTTCGTAAAAACCACTGGAGCATATATCTTGAGACATAGCAAAGGCACATCGGGCTACCAGTCCCTACAATTTTGCCAAGTTTTGTGGAAATCCATTCAGCCGTTAGAGCTAAAAGTGAGTCCAACCGCCCTATGGAAAACTCAATGTTAAAAACACGTTTTGGGACCCCCCTTTTTTCTCGGCCCCCGCTTGACGAAACCCCTCCAAACTTTCAGGGGACGCTCAGAAACAAAATGTGCCATTTTCCTGAAAATTTCAGCCAATTGCGTCCATCAACGCCAAAGTTATTCAACATAGAATTTTCAGAAATCCCTATTCAAAAAAATCCTAACTATATATACCTACTGGCGACCGCCAGTAGGTAATATATATATATATATATATATATATATATATATATATATATATATATATATATATATATATATATAATCTTTGGACTGATAGA
>NW_027611967.1:7500-15000 GCF_964261635.1 Lissotriton helveticus
TGTCACCTCGCGTGCAGAGTTTACAAGAAAGGAGGGTATTTTCCCTCCGGATTACTAGGGACAGGGTACGCCCGGACGCCCCTCCAAGGCTGGTGGTTCTCTGCCATGGGGACCAGATAGGCTATGCCTGGGTAACACCTCCCTAGGCCACCCGTGGCTTCCTTCCGCCAGGCCGACGGCATGTCAAATTGCCCAGGACGGGCTCCATGGCTCTTGGGCAGTCGTCCCCTGGGCGCCCGGGGCTCCATCCACCCCGGCGGCATGGAAAAGTGCCCAGGACGGGCTCCATGCGTCCCGGGCATTCGTCCCCCGGGCGTGTCCGGGGCTCCATCCAGGCTGACGGTATGGCAGAGTGCCCGGGTCGGGCTCCATGGTTTTCACGGTGGTCCTCCCCTGGGTGTCTGGGGGCTCCAGGCCGAAGGCATGGAAAAGTACCCAGGACGGGCTCCATGCGTCCCGGGCATTCGTCCCCCGGGCGTCCGGGGCTCAATCCAGGCTGACGGTATAGCAGAGTGCCCGGGTCGGGCTCCATGGTTTTCACGGTGGTCCTCTCCTGGGTGTCTGGGGGCTCCAGGCCGAAGGCATGGAAAAGTGCCCAGGACGGGCTCCATGCGTCCCGGGCATTCGTCCCGGGACGGGGACGGGGACAGGGACAGGGTCGGGAGAGTCCAGGCGGCTTCACTTCCGTGTCCAGCCATCTGATCGCCCAGATTCCCTCGGCCATCTGGTCGCCCAGATCCCCTCGGGCATCTGGTCGCCCGCAACGCTTTCCTATGGGGCGACCAGATGGCCGAACTTCCCTGGAAGTCTTGATGAGGTGCCATTTGCCGCCCGGATCCCAGCGAGGGCTCCATGAGGTCGGGTACATTCGCGCCTTGGGTCCCCTCTGTCACCTCGCGTGCACAGATTACAAGAAAAGGGGGTAATTTTGCTCCGGATTACTAGGGAGAAGGGTACGCCTGGACACCCCTCCGAGGTTGGTGGTTCTCTGCCATGGGGACCAGATGGGCTATGCCTGGGCAAAACCTCCCTAGGCCACCCGGGGCTTCCTTCCTCCAGGCCAACTGCATGTCAAATTGCCCAGGACGGGCTCCATGGCTCCTGGGCAGTCGTCCCCCGGGCGTCCGGGGCTCCATCCAGGCTGACGGCATGGAAAAGTGCCCAGGACAGGCTCCATGCGTCCCGGGCATTCATCCCCCGGGCGTCCGGGGCTCCATCCAGGCTGACGGCATGGCAGAGTGCCCGGGTCGGGATCCATGGTTTCCAGGGATGTCCTCCCCTGGATGTCTGGGGGCTCCAGGCCGAATGCATGGAAAAGTGCCCAGGACGGGCTCCATGCGTCCCGGGCATTCGTCCCCTGGGCGTCCGGGGCTCCATCTAGGCTGACGGTATGGCAGAGTGCCCGGGTCGGGCTCCATGGTTTTCACGGTGGTCCTCCCCTGGGTGTCTGGGGGCTCCAGGCCGAAGGCACGGAAAAGTGCCCAGGACGGGCTCCATGCGTCCCGGTCACTCGTACCCCGGGCGTCCGGGGCTCCATCCAGGCTGACGGCATGGCAGCGTGCCCGGGTCGGGCTCCATGGGTCCCGGGCAGCCCTCCCCCGGGCGTCCGGGGCTCCCACCTCCAGGCAGACGGCATGTCAAAGTGCCCAGGACGGGCTCCATGAGTCTGGGACAGCCCCCCCCCCCCCGGGCGTCTGGGACACCCATCTCCATGAGGCCAACGGCATAGGCAAAGTACCCAGGACGGGCTCCATGGGTCCCGGGCAGACCTCCCCCCGGGCGTCCGGGGGTCCCACCTCCAGGCCGACGGAATGTCAAAGTACCCAGGACGGGCTCCATGGGTCCCGGGCAGCTTCCCCCGGGCGTCCGGGGCACCCACCTCCAGGCCGACGGCATGTCAAAGTACCCAGGACGGGCTCCACGGGTCCCGGGCATTCCTCCCCCAGGTCGTCCGGGCCCTAGAGCTCCGGTGGTCCAACCTGCGCCTGAGGCCCAGCCGGGGTCCAAGAGCCCTGCCTTGCGTGGGCAGGCAGTCAGGAACCCTACCGCGAAGGCTTGGGGTGGATGGGGAGCTGGGAGTCCTTTCGATCCGGGCCATCTGGTCGCCCGCGATGCTTTCCAATGGGGCGACCAGATGGCCGGGCTTCCCTGGAAGTCCCGATGAGGTGCCATTCGCCTCCCGGATCCCAGCTAGGGCTCCATGAGCTCGGGTTCTTTTACGCCTTGGGTCCCCTCTGTCACCTCGCGTGCACGGATTGCAAGAAAGGGGGGTAATTTCCCTCCGGATTACTAGGGGCTGGGTACGCCCGGACACCTCTCCAGGGCTGGTGGTTCTCTGCCCGGGGACCAGATGAGATATGCCTGGGCAACACCTCCCCCGGGCGTCTGGGGGCTCCATTCTCCGGGCCAACGGCATGGCTCAATGCCCAGGACGGGCTCCACGTGTCCCGGACAGACCGCCCCTGGGCGTCCGGGGCACCCATCTCCAGGAGGCCAACGGGATGGCAAAGTACCCGGGAAGGGCTCCACGGGTCCCGGGCAGCCTTCCCCCGGGCGTCCGGGGCTCCCACCTCCAGGCCGACGGCATGTCACACTGCCCAGGACGGGCTCCATGGGCCCCGGACAGACCTCCCCCGGGCGTCCGGGGCACCCATCTCCAGGAGGCCAACAGCGTTGCAAAGTACCCGGAAAGGACTCCACGGGTACCGGGCAGTCCTCCCCCGGGCGTCCGGGGCACCCATCTCCATGAGGCCAACGGCATTGGCAAAGTACCCGGGAGGGGCTCCACGGGTCCCGGGCAGGCCTCCCCCGGGCGTCCGGGGCACCCATCTCCAGGAGGCCAACAGCGTTGCAAAGTACCCGGAAAGGACTCCACGGGTACCGGGCAGTCCTCCCCCGGGCGTCCGGGGCACCCATCTCCATGAGGCCAACGGCATTGGCAAAGTACCCGGGGAGGGCTCCACGGGTCCCGGACAGCCTTCCCCCGGGCGTCCGGGGCACCCATCTCCAGGAGGCCAACAGCGTTGCAAAGTACCCGGAAAGGACTCCACGGGTACCGGGCAGTCCTCCCCCGGGCGTCCGGGGCACCCATCTCCATGAGGCCAACGGCATTGGCAAAGTACCCGGGGAGGGCTCCACGGGTCCCGGACAGCCTTCCCCCGGGCGTCCGGGGCTCCCACCTCCAGGCCGACGGCATGTCACACTGCCCAGGACGGGCTCCATGGGCCCCGGACAGACCTCCCCCCCGGGCGTCCGGGGCACCCATCTCCAGGAGGCCAACGGGATGGCAAAGTACCCGGGAAGGGCTCCACGGGTCCCGGGCAGCCTTCCCCCGGGCGTCCGGGGCTCCCACCTCCAGGCCGACGGCATGTCACACTGCCCAGGACGGGCTCCATGGGCCCCGGACAGACCTCCCCCGGGCGTCCGGGGCACCCATCTCCAGGAGGCCAACGGGATGGCAGAGTAACCGGGAAGGGCTCCATGGGTCCCGGGCAGCCCTCCCCCGGGCGTCCGGGGCTCCCACCTCCAGGACGACGGCATGTCAAAGTGCCCAGGGCGGGCTCCACGGGCCCCGGGCAGCCCTCCCCCCGGGCGTTCGGGGCACACATCTCCAGGAGGCCAACGGCATTGGCAAAGTACCCGGGAAGGGCTCCACGGGTCCCGACCAGGCTTCCCACGGGCGTCCCGGGCACCCTCCTCCAGGCCGACGGCATGTCAAAGTGTCCAGGACGGGCTCCACGGGTACCAGGCAGTCCTCCCCCGGGCGTCCGGGGCTCCCATCTCCAGGCCAACGGCATGGCTCAATGCCCAGGACGGGCTCCATGGGTCCCGCGCAGGCCTCCCCCGGACGCGTCCGGGGCAACCATCTCCATGAGGCCAACGGCATTGGCAAAGTACCCGGGAAGGGCTCCACGGGTCCCGGGCAGGCCTCCCCCGGGCGTCCGGGGCTCCCATCTCCAGGCCAACGGCATGGCTCAATGCCCAGGACGGGCTCCATGGGTCCCGCGCAGGCCTCCCCCGGACGCGTCCGGGGCAACCATCTCCATGAGGCCAACGGCATTGGCAAAGTACCCGGGAAGGGCTCCACGGGTCCCGGGCAGGCCTCCCCCGGGCGTCCAGGGCACCCACCTCCAGGCCGACGGCATGTAAAAGTGCCCAGGACCAGTTCCACGGGTCCCGGGCAGTCCTCCCCCGGGCGTCCGGGGCTCCCTTCCCCGGGCCAAAGCATTCCAGAGTGCCCAGGACGGGCTCCACGGGTCCCGGGCGTCCAGGGCTCCCTTCCCCGGGCCAACGGCTTGTCAGAGTGCCCAGGACGGGCTACGGGCCCCGGGCGTCCGGGGCACCCTTCCCCGGGCCAGCGGCATGTCAGAGTGCCCAGGACGAGTTCCACGGGACCCGGACGTCCGGGGCTCCCTTCCCCGGGCCAACGGCATACAGGAGTGCCCAGGACGGGCTCCACAGGTCCCGGTCGTCTGGGGCTCCCTTCCCCGGGCCAACAGCTTGTCAGAGTGCCCAGGACGGGCTCCACGGGTCCCGGGCAGTCCTCCCCCGGGCCAACAGCAGGTCAGAGTGCCCAGGACGGGCTCCACGGGTCCCGGGCAGCTCCATGCCCAAACCCATTTGAAAACCCGCCGCAGCAAAGGGGTTATAGGCGGCCATCTATTCGAATGCACAAATGCATGCTGTGACATCGCATTCCTTTACAGCGAGATGCCTTGGCATCGCAAGTCAGTAGATCAACTTGATCTAGAGGACACACAAACTAAAGGCATAATACAATCTATTTTTCAAACTCCAACCTGCGCAACAGGAGGGAAAGTGTTGATATACTAGCCCCTTCAGTGCTAATGACGGCTCCTGCTCGTCACGATTCCAGTAGGGAAGGTGTTGGTACATTCCTTATGTTGGAGCGCCATCTAGAGCAAGTCCGGTAGATAATGTGTTTGCAATAGTAGCGCGCAATGCTTTCCAATGGGGCGACCAGATTGCCGGGCTGACATGGAAGGCCTGAGGTCCAGGGGAGGGCGGCCTCCCCATCCCGGGCGCTGTCCTTGGTCCTGCTGCGTGGCAGGGTGCCCGGGACGGGGTCCTGGAGGGCCCGGGGAGGCTTCCCCTGCGCCTCCGGGCTTGGGAGCCCAGGCTGGGTCCAGGGGCCCGGCCGGGCCCCGGGTCGGGTGCCACGGCCCTGGGCCCTGTCTCCCAGCCTGCCGCACTGCCAAGGGCCCGGGAAGGGGTTCCGATGTGCCCGGGGAGCCTCCCCTTGCTTGGCTGGGTTCAGGAGCAGTGGCTAGGGCCCCTGAGGGCCCGGGGAGGGCGGCCTCCCCACCCCGGGCTCTGTCCTTGGTCCTGCTGCGTGGCAGGGTGCCCGGGACGGGGTCCGGAGGGACCGGGGAGGCGTCCCATGCGCCTCCGGGCTTGGGAGCCCCGGCTGCGTCCAGGGGCCCGGCCGGGCCCCGGGTCGGGTGCTCCGGCCCTGGGCCCTGTCTCCCAGCCTGCCGCACTGCCAAGGGCCCGGGAAGGGGTTCCGATGTGCCCGGGGAGCCTCCCCTTGCTTGGCTGGGTTCAGGAGCAGTGGCTAGGGCCCCTGAGGGCCCGGGGAGGGCGGCCTCCCCACCCCGGGCTCCGTCCTGGGTCCTGCCGCGGGGCAGGGTGCCCGGGACGGGGTCCGGCGGGCCCGGGGAGGCTTCCCATGCGCCTCCGGGCTTGGGAGCCCCGGCTGCGTCCAGGGGCCCGGCCGGGCCCCGGGTCGGGTGCCACGGCCCTGGGCCCTGTCTCCCAGCCTGCCGCACTGCCAAGGGCCCGGGAAGGGGTTCCGATGTGCCCGGGGAGCCTCCCCTTGCTTGGCTGGGTTCAGGAGCAGTGGCTAGGGCCCCTGAGGGCCCGGGGAGGGCGGCCTCCCCACCCCGGGCTCTGTCCTTGGTCCTGCTGCGTGGCAGGGTGCCCGGGACGGGGTCCGGAGGGACCGGGGAGGCGTCCCATGCACCTCCGGGCTTGGGAGCCCCGGCTGCGTCCAGGGGCCCGGGCGGGCCCCGGGTCGGGTGCCACGGCCCTGGGCCCTGTCTCCCAGCCTGCCGCACTGCCAAGGGCCCGGGAAGGGGTTCCGATGTGCCCGGGGAGCCTCCCCTTGCTTGGCTGGGTTCAGGAGCAGTGGCTAGGGCCCCTGAGGGCCCGGGGAGGGCGGCCTCCCCACCCCGGGCTCTGTCCTTGGTCCTGCTGCGTGGCAGGGTGCCCGGGACGGGGTCCGGAGGGACCGGGGAGGCGTCCCATGCGCCTCCGGGCTTGGGAGCCCCGGCTGGGTCCAGGGGCCCGGGCGGGCCCCGGGTCGGGTGCTCCGGCCCTGGGCCCTGTCTCCCAGCCTGCCGCACGGCCAAGGGCCCGGGAAGGGGTTCTGATGTGCCCGGGGAGCCTCCCCTTGCTTGGCTGGGTTCAGGAGCAGTGGCTAGGGCCCCTGAGGGCCCGGGGAGGGCGGCCTCCCCACCCCGGGCTCTGTCCTTGGTCCTGCTGCGTGGCAGGGTGCCCGGGACGGGGTCCGGAGGGACCGGGGAGGCGTCCCATGCGCCTCCGGGCTTGGGAGCCCCGGCTGGGTCCAGGGGCCCGGGCGGGCCCCGGGTCGGGTGCTCAGGCCCTGGGCCCTGTCTCCCAGCCTGCCGCACTGCCAAGGGCCCGGAAAGGGGTTCCGATGTGCCCGGGGAGCCTCCCCTTGCTTGTCTGTGTTCAGGAGCTCCATCCGGGGCCCCTGAGGGCCCCGGGGAGGGTGGCCTCCCCACCCCGGGCTCCGTCCTGGGTCCTGCCGCGGGGCAGGGTGCCCGGGACGGGGTCCGGCGGGCCCGGGGAGGCTTCCCCTGTGCCTCCGGGCCTGGGAGCCCCGGCTGGGTCCAGGGGCCCGGTCGGGGCCCCGGGTCGGGCGCTCCGGCCCTGGGCCCGGTCCCCCGGGCTGCCGCTCCACCCAGGGCCCAGGACAGGGGTCCGTCGGTCCCTTGCAGGCCTCCCCTGCTTGTCAAGGTGTAAGCGGGCCCCGGGTCGGAGGGCCCGCCGGCCCCTGGCAGCCTCCATGGCTGTGGCCCGGCTGGGGCCCCGGGCCTCCGGCCCGCCATGCCCCGGGCGCCCGCTCCCTCCTTTGTGGGGGCACGGGGCGACCGGATGGCATCCCTTTCGTGCCCGGCCATCTGGTCGCCCGGATCCCCTCGGCCATCTGGTCTCCCGGATCCCCTCGGCCATCTGGTCTCCAGGATCCCCTCGGCCATCTGGTCTCCCGGATCGCCTCGGCCATCTGGTCGCCCGCAATGCTTTCCAATGGGGGCGACCAGATGGCCGAACTTCCCTGGAAGTCCCGATGAGGTGCCATTTGCCTCCCGGATCCCAGCGAGGGCTCCAGGAGGTCGGGTACTTTCGCGCCTTGGGTCCCCTCTGTCACCTCTAGTGCACGGATTACAAGAAAGGGGGGTAATTTTCCTCCGGATTACTAGGGAGAGGGTCAGTCAGACCTCCGTGTGGTCTGGC
>NW_027611967.1:25000-32500 GCF_964261635.1 Lissotriton helveticus
GGCTTGTGCTCCGGCCGGCCGGCCCCGGGGTGCGCAAGCCCCCCGTCCCACAGGCCACCAGAGGGTCCGGGCGCTGGGGACGGGGCTCCACCGGGGCCCGGGGAGGCTCTCCCCAGCCTGGCTAGGGTTTGGAAGCTGGGACCTGGCCCGGGGCATGAACTCCATCTGGCAGGCCCCGAGGGTGCTGGAGCCCCCTGTCCTGCAAGGCAGTCGAGGGTCTGGGCGCTAGGATCCCTCTGGGCCTGGGGAGGCATTCCCCGGCCTGGCTAGGGTTCGGAACATGGGACCGTGCCTGGGGCTTGAACTCTGTCCGGCAGGTCCCGGGGTGCTGGAGCCCCCGTCCTGCAAGCCAGCCGAGGTTCCGGGCGCTGGGGACCATCGGGGCCTGCGGAGGCTCTCCCTGGCCTGGGGGTAGGGTTTGGAAGCTAAGCCCCAAGCCCGCCATGAGCCGGATGCCGTTTAGGCCCCGGTCGAGCGGGCGAGTGGATTTGTGGAGCCCTGGCCCCAGCCAAGCAGGTTCAGAGCCTCCCCGTGCCGGACTGACGCACCTGAGGGCCCACCGGAGGTCATGCCCGGGCCCCGGCAGCGCATGGGCAGCATATCCCCAGACCTGGTGACCTGGCAGACTGGGACCTGCTGGCACCCTGGCCCTGCCGAGCCCCAGTTCTCTCCCAGGGCTCCACAAATGCGACGACCAGATGGCCGAACTTCCCTGGAAGTCCCGATGAGGTGCCATTTGCCTCCCAGATCCCAGCGAGGGCTCCAGGAGGTCGGGTACTTTCACGCTTTGGGTCCCCTCTGTCACCTCGCGTGCAGAGTTTACAAGAAAGGAGGGTATTTTCCCTCCGGATTACTAGGGACAGGGTACGCCCGGACGCCCCTCCAAGGCTGGTGGTTCTCTGCCATGGGGACCAGATAGGCTATGCCTGGGTAACACCTCCCTAGGCCACCCGTGGCTTCCTTCCGCCAGGCCGACGGCATGTCAAATTGCCCAGGACGGGCTCCATGGCTCTTGGGCAGTCGTCCCCTGGGCGCCCGGGGCTCCATCCACCCCGGCGGCATGGAAAAGTGCCCAGGACGGGCTCCATGCGTCCCGGGCATTCGTCCCCCGGGCGTGTCCGGGGCTCCATCCAGGCTGACGGTATGGCAGAGTGCCCGGGTCGGGCTCCATGGTTTTCACGGTGGTCCTCCCCTGGGTGTCTGGGGGCTCCAGGCCGAAGGCATGGAAAAGTACCCAGGACGGGCTCCATGCGTCCCGGGCATTCGTCCCCCGGGCGTCCGGGGCTCAATCCAGGCTGACGGTATAGCAGAGTGCCCGGGTCGGGCTCCATGGTTTTCACGGTGGTCCTCTCCTGGGTGTCTGGGGGCTCCAGGCCGAAGGCATGGAAAAGTGCCCAGGACGGGCTCCATGCGTCCCGGGCATTCGTCCCGGGACGGGGACGGGGACAGGGACAGGGTCGGGAGAGTCCAGGCGGCTTCACTTCCGTGTCCAGCCATCTGATCGCCCAGATTCCCTCGGCCATCTGGTCGCCCAGATCCCCTCGGGCATCTGGTCGCCCGCAACGCTTTCCTATGGGGCGACCAGATGGCCGAACTTCCCTGGAAGTCTTGATGAGGTGCCATTTGCCGCCCGGATCCCAGCGAGGGCTCCATGAGGTCGGGTACATTCGGCCTTGGGTCCCCTCTGTCACCTCGCGTGCACAGATTACAAGAAAAGGGGGTAATTTTGCTCCGGATTACTAGGGAGAAGGGTACGCCTGGACACCCCTCCGAGGTTGGTGGTTCTCTGCCATGGGGACCAGATGGGCTATGCCTGGGCAAAACCTCCCTAGGCCACCCGGGGCTTCCTTCCTCCAGGCCAACTGCATGTCAAATTGCCCAGGACGGGCTCCATGGCTCCTGGGCAGTCGTCCCCCGGGCGTCCGGGGCTCCATCCAGGCTGACGGCATGGAAAAGTGCCCAGGACAGGCTCCATGCGTCCCGGGCATTCATCCCCCGGGCGTCCGGGGCTCCATCCAGGCTGACGGCATGGCAGAGTGCCCGGGTCGGGATCCATGGTTTCCAGGGATGTCCTCCCCTGGATGTCTGGGGGCTCCAGGCCGAATGCATGGAAAAGTGCCCAGGACGGGCTCCATGCGTCCCGGGCATTCGTCCCCTGGGCGTCCGGGGCTCCATCTAGGCTGACGGTATGGCAGAGTGCCCGGGTCGGGCTCCATGGTTTTCACGGTGGTCCTCCCCTGGGTGTCTGGGGGCTCCAGGCCGAAGGCACGGAAAAGTGCCCAGGACGGGCTCCATGCGTCCCGGTCACTCGTACCCCGGGCGTCCGGGGCTCCATCCAGGCTGACGGCATGGCAGCGTGCCCGGGTCGGGCTCCATGGGTCCCGGGCAGACCTCCCCCGGGCGTCCGGGGCTCCCACCTCCAGGCAGACGGCATGTCAAAGTGCCCAGGACGGGCTCCATGAGTCTGGGACAGCCCCCCCCCCCCGGGCGTCTGGGACACCCATCTCCATGAGGCCAACGGCATAGGCAAAGTACCCAGGACGGGCTCCATGGGTCCCGGGCAGACCTCCCCCCGGGCGTCCGGGGGTCCCACCTCCAGGCCGACGGAATGTCAAAGTACCCAGGACGGGCTCCATGGGTCCCGGGCAGCTTCCCCCGGGCGTCCGGGGCACCCACCTCCAGGCCGACGGCATGTCAAAGTACCCAGGACGGGCTCCACGGGTCCCGGGCATTCCTCCCCCAGGTCGTCCGGGCCCTAGAGCTCCGGTGGTCCAACCTGCGCCTGAGGCCCAGCCGGGGTCCAAGAGCCCTGCCTTGCGTGGGCAGGCAGTCAGGAACCCTACCGCGAAGGCTTGGGGTGGATGGGGAGCTGGGAGTCCTTTCGATCCGGGCCATCTGGTCGCCCGCGATGCTTTCCAATGGGGCGACCAGATGGCCGGGCTTCCCTGGAAGTCCCGATGAGGTGCCATTCGCCTCCCGGATCCCAGCTAGGGCTCCATGAGCTCGGGTTCTTTTACGCCTTGGGTCCCCTCTGTCACCTCGCGTGCACGGATTGCAAGAAAGGGGGGTAATTTCCCTCCGGATTACTAGGGGCTGGGTACGCCCGGACACCTCTCCAGGGCTGGTGGTTCTCTGCCCGGGGACCAGATGAGATATGCCTGGGCAACACCTCCCCCGGGCGTCTGGGGCTCCATTCTCCGGGCCAACGGCATGGCTCAATGCCCAGGACGGGCTCCACGTGTCCCGGACAGACCGCCCCTGGGCGTCCGGGGCACCCATCTCCAGGAGGCCAACGGGATGGCAAAGTACCCGGGAAGGGCTCCACGGGTCCCGGGCAGCCTTCCCCCGGGCGTCCGGGGCTCCCACCTCCAGGCCGACGGCATGTCACACTGCCCAGGACGGGCTCCATGGGCCCCGGACAGACCTCCCCGGGCGTCCGGGGCACCCATCTCCAGGAGGCCAACAGCGTTGCAAAGTACCCGGAAAGGACTCCACGGGTACCGGGCAGTCCTCCCCCGGGCGTCCGGGGCACCCATCTCCATGAGGCCAACGGCATTGGCAAAGTACCCGGGAGGGGCTCCACGGGTCCCGGGCAGGCCTCCCCCGGGCGTCCGGGGCACCCATCTCCAGGAGGCCAACAGCGTTGCAAAGTACCCGGAAAGGACTCCACGGGTACCGGGCAGTCCTCCCCCGGGCGTCCGGGGCACCCATCTCCATGAGGCCAACGGCATTGGCAAAGTACCCGGGGAGGGCTCCACGGGTCCCGGACAGCCTTCCCCCGGGCGTCCGGGGCACCCATCTCCAGGAGGCCAACAGCGTTGCAAGTACCCGGAAAGGACTCCACGGGTACCGGGCAGTCCTCCCCCGGGCGTCCGGGGCACCCATCTCCATGAGGCCAACGGCATTGGCAAAGTACCCGGGGAGGGCTCCACGGGTCCCGGACAGCCTTCCCCCGGGCGTCCGGGGCTCCCACCTCCAGGCCGACGGCATGTCACACTGCCCAGGACGGGCTCCATGGGCCCCGGACAGACCTCCCCCCGGGCGTCCGGGGCACCCATCTCCAGGAGGCCAACGGATGGCAAAGTACCCGGGAAGGGCTCCACGGGTCCCGGGCAGCCTTCCCCGGGCGTCCGGGGCTCCCACCTCCAGGCCGACGGCATGTCACACTGCCCAGGACGGGCTCCATGGGCCCCGGACAGACCTCCCCCGGGCGTCCGGGGCACCCATCTCCAGGAGGCCAACGGGATGGCAGAGTAACCGGGAAGGGCTCCATGGGTCCCGGGCAGCCCTCCCCCGGGCGTCCGGGGCTCCCACCTCCAGGACGACGGCATGTCAAAGTGCCCAGGGCGGGCTCCACGGGCCCCGGGCAGCCCTCCCCCCGGGCGTTCGGGGCACACATCTCCAGGAGGCCAACGGCATTGGCAAAGTACCCGGGAAGGGCTCCACGGGTCCCGACCAGGCTTCCCACGGGCGTCCCGGGCACCCTCCTCCAGGCCGACGGCATGTCAAAGTGTCCAGGACGGGCTCCACGGGTACCAGGCAGTCCTCCCCGGGCGTCCGGGGCTCCATCTCCAGGCCAACGGCATGGCTCAATGCCCAGGACGGGCTCCATGGGTCCCGCGCAGGCCTCCCCCGGACGCGTCCGGGGCAACCATCTCCATGAGGCCAACGGCATTGGCAAAGTACCCGGGAAGGGCTCCACGGGTCCCGGGCAGGCCTCCCCCGGGCGTCCGGGGCTCCCATCTCCAGGCCAACGGCATGGCTCAATGCCCAGGACGGGCTCCATGGGTCCCGCGCAGGCCTCCCCCGGACGCGTCCGGGGCAACCATCTCCATGAGGCCAACGGCATTGGCAAAGTACCCGGGAAGGGCTCCACGGGTCCCGGGCAGGCCTCCCCCGGGCGTCCAGGGCACCCACCTCCAGGCCGACGGCATGTAAAAGTGCCCAGGACCAGTTCCACGGGTCCCGGGCAGTCCTCCCCCGGGCGTCCGGGGCTCCCTTCCCCGGGCCAAAGCATTCCAGAGTGCCCAGGACGGGCTCCACGGGTCCCGGGCGTCCAGGGCTCCCTCCCGGGCCAACGCTTGTCAGAGTGCCCAGGACGGGCTACGGGCCCCGGGCGTCCGGGGCACCCTTCCCCGGGCCAGCGGCATGTCAGAGTGCCCAGGACGAGTTCCACGGGACCCGGACGTCCGGGGCTCCCTTCCCCGGGCCAACGGCATACAGGAGTGCCCAGGACGGGCTCCACAGGTCCCGGTCGTCTGGGGCTCCCTTCCCCGGGCCAACAGCTTGTCAGAGTGCCCAGGACGGGCTCCACGGGTCCCGGGCAGTCCTCCCCCGGGCCAACAGCAGGTCAGAGTGCCCAGGACGGGCTCCACGGGTCCCGGGCAGCTCCATGCCCAAACCCATTTGAAAACCCGCCGCAGCAAAGGGGTTATAGGCGGCCATCTATTCGAATGCACAAATGCATGCTGTGACATCGCATTCCTTTACAGCGAGATGCCTTGGCATCGCAAGTCAGTAGATCAACTTGATCTAGAGGACACACAAACTAAAGGCATAATACAATCTATTTTTCAAACTCAAACCTGCGCAACAGGAGGAAAGTGTTGATATACTAGCCCCCTTCAGTGCTAATGACGGCTCCTGCTCGTCACGATTCCAGTAGGGAAGGTGTTGGTACATTCCTTATGTTGGAGCGCCATCTAGAGCAAGTCCGGTAGATAATGTGTTTGCAATAGTAGCGCGCAATGCTTTCCAATGGGGCGACCAGATTGCCGGGCTGACATGGAAGGCCTGAGGTCCAGGGTGAGGTCCAGGGGAGGGCGGCCTCCCCATCCCGGGCGCTGTCCTTGGTCCTGCTGCGTGGCAGGGTGCCCGGGACGGGGTCCTGGAGGGCCCGGGGAGGCTTCCCCTGCGCCTCCGGGCTTGGGAGCCCAGGCTGGGTCCAGGGGCCCGGCCGGGCCCCGGGTCGGGTGCCACGGCCCTGGGCCCTGTCTCCCAGCCTGCCGCACTGCCAAGGGCCCGGGAAGGGGTTCCGATGTGCCCGGGGAGCCTCCCCTTGCTTGGCTGGGTTCAGGAGCAGTGGCTAGGGCCCCTGAGGGCCCGGGGAGGGCGGCCTCCCCACCCCGGGCTCTGTCCTTGGTCCTGCTGCGTGGCAGGGTGCCCGGGACGGGGTCCGGAGGGACCGGGGAGGCGTCCCATGCGCCTCCGGGCTTGGGAGCCCCGGCTGCGTCCAGGGGCCCGGCCGGGCCCCGGGTCGGGTGCTCCGGCCCTGGGCCCTGTCTCCCAGCCTGCCGCACTGCCAAGGGCCCGGGAAGGGGTTCCGATGTGCCCGGGGAGCCTCCCCTTGCTTGGCTGGGTTCAGGAGCAGTGGCTAGGGCCCCTGAGGGCCCGGGGAGGGCGGCCTCCCCACCCCGGGCTCCGTCCTGGGTCCTGCCGCGGGGCAGGGTGCCCGGGACGGGGTCCGGCGGGCCCGGGGAGGCTTCCCATGCGCCTCCGGGCTTGGGAGCCCCGGCTGCGTCCAGGGGCCCGGCCGGGCCCCGGGTCGGGTGCCACGGCCCTGGGCCCTGTCTCCCAGCCTGCCGCACTGCCAAGGGCCCGGGAAGGGGTTCCGATGTGCCCGGGGAGCCTCCCCTTGCTTGGCTGGGTTCAGGAGCAGTGGCTAGGGCCCCTGAGGGCCCGGGGAGGGCGGCCTCCCCACCCCGGGCTCTGTCCTTGGTCCTGCTGCGTGGCAGGGTGCCCGGGACGGGGTCCGGAGGGACCGGGGAGGCGTCCCATGCACCTCCGGGCTTGGGAGCCCCGGCTGCGTCCAGGGGCCCGGGCGGGCCCCGGGTCGGGTGCCACGGCCCTGGGCCCTGTCTCCCAGCCTGCCGCACTGCCAAGGGCCCGGGAAGGGGTTCCGATGTGCCCGGGGAGCCTCCCCTTGCTTGGCTGGGTTCAGGAGCAGTGGCTAGGGCCCCTGAGGGCCCGGGGAGGGCGGCCTCCCCACCCCGGGCTCTGTCCTTGGTCCTGCTGCGTGGCAGGGTGCCCGGGACGGGGTCCGGAGGGACCGGGGAGGCGTCCCATGCGCCTCCGGGCTTGGGAGCCCCGGCTGGGTCCAGGGGCCCGGGCGGGCCCCGGGTCGGGTGCTCCGGCCCTGGGCCCTGTCTCCCAGCCTGCCGCACGGCCAAGGGCCCGGGAAGGGGTTCTGATGTGCCCGGGGAGCCTCCCCTTGCTTGGCTGGGTTCAGGAGCAGTGGCTAGGGCCCCTGAGGGCCCGGGGAGGGCGGCCTCCCCACCCCGGGCTCTGTCCTTGGTCCTGCTGCGTGGCAGGGTGCCCGGGACGGGGTCCGGAGGGACCGGGGAGGCGTCCCATGCGCCTCCGGGCTTGGGAGCCCCGGCTGGGTCCAGGGGCCCGGGCGGGCCCCGGGTCGGGTGCTCAGGCCCTGGGCCCTGTCTCCCAGCCTGCCGCACTGCCAAGGGCCCGGAAAGGGGTTCCGATGTGCCCGGGGAGCCTCCCCTT